>NC_083775.1:22866949-22996949 GCF_963514075.1 Conger conger
ACAGCCAATGTAGACATTCAATATTATCTATGGTTTTTAGAATTTATATTTCATAGATGTTTTCATGTTTATTTTTTTATAATGTTGTGTACTATACTTAGCCTAACAGTGCAACAGGAGTACCTGAACCACCACCATGCCTTTATTTGGGATCATTTATGTCAATATGCCATTACTTTGTTCCTAGCTAAATATAACAGTTTGCCCTGTCATTTACAGGTAAATAAAAATGCTGCTGTAAGCCAAGGGCTACTTTTTGCATCTCCAAAAGGAACAGGACTTCAGAACTGTGCCCAACTAAACTATATCCAAGAGAGTCAGACTTAATGACAATCTCAATTTAAAAAATAAATGTTTGGTAAGCCCATTGAAATGGTGAGTGCAGAGTGAACCAAACCAAAAAATAGGGAGTTTAATGTAGCTGTTAAGATAGAAAACAAACAAGACAACCTTGTAGAGTGGTGTTCATGAAACAGCCAGGTTTCCCTTGCAACAACCCCTCTGGCCGACCCTGGTTTGTATTCTCCGAGGAGCTGACCCTGGTTTGTACTCTCTGAGGACCTGACCCTGGTTTGCACGGACGTGGACGCGGCTCTTACGTGGAGTCAGACTCGGCGTTGCACTGCAGGAAGAAGCCCACGCTCTTCTGATGGGGGCGGTCGGGGTAGAAGCGCGGCATGACCATGATCTTCCAGGGCAGGTTCCTCACGAAGCAGGAGGGGCTGAGCACCGACTCGCCCAGGCGGCTGAAACGCTCCACCACAAAGCGGAACGTGGCCTCGGACCGCCAGCTGGTGTCTGCAAGCGCAAAGATCCACCGTCAGACCGGACTGGAGGACCTGCAAAGCTCCTGCATCTGCTGGATTAATTACTCTCAATTCACGCTCATTTCTTAATATTAAATTCTTAATTACTCCACTCTTAGCTGGGTCCAGTGGCAAGTTCGAAAGCAATAACAATAAGCTATTTAGAGCACTTTTCATACAAGGAACCAAACAGCGCAAAATGTTTCACAATGGAATAAAAATAACACATAATAAAAATCATGGTGAAACGCGTCTCAAATCCAATAGTAGGCTTAAAGTGAATATGACATAAGTGCAGGTCATGGGCAGAGTGGCAGTGTTCAGGGCTGAAGCTGTGTTCAGGGCTGAAGCTGTGTTCAGGGCTGAAGCTGTGTTCAGGGTGAAGAGACGGACCCAGAGACGAGCCTCTATTAATGACATCACACCCTCTATTAATGCCCACATAGAGGGAGTGATGTCATCCAGCCCCACAGCGGCCTCTCGTTCTCAAAGACAGATTAGAAGGCTTTATTTAAATAAAGGGAGAAGCCCACCGTCCTCCATGTCCTCCTCCGTGTTGTTGTGTCCGTCGGCCATGGCCAGGTTCCCGTTGATGACCGGATTTGGAGTGATTCTCGGGGGATCATCTGTGTCACCTGCTAGAGAAACAAAAACGCACAAATAAAAACTCACATTTCCAGGAACACTACTAGGTGAAAGTGTCTGGGTGGACATGACCAACTTTCGCAGATTGTGATTCTCTGGTGCAATCAGCATTCCTTTTCTCACAGTTCATTGTCAAGCACTTGCAACGGAGTCTTGTTCCATTCAATTTCAAATGGAACTTCAGTTCAGATGTGCAAGGTTAATAAAAAAAATAAAAAAACACTAATGTTTTGGCCAGAGAGCGGTCTGTGCCCTGTAGCTTTGAATCTGAACTCTAGATTAACGCCAACATGTCTCAGCAAGCAGCGCTGAAGTCCTGTGATTGCTGGTAACAATGCTGCCAATGTGATCTTCAAGCAACTGCTCGCTGCAACCCAGACCAAACGGGGACGTGCGTTTCAGCCATCAAAATCCGCCCCCCCGATTGGCCGGCTCATCTGGTGCCGCTCCAAACGAAGTCGCCGTCTACCCAATTGTCACCTGATGCACAAACTAATCTGGAAAGAATCTGCTGCTTGAGTGCACCACCGCGGGATGGGACATGGGACGGATACAAGGGACAGCAGGCTAAAACGTTCCCTTCCCTCTGGGTCCGGGAGCACGTTCTAAGACATGGGCAAAATGACTCCCTGCGAAACTGTTCTGGTGTCATCACACAGTCATCCTAAGGGCTAAAATAGTCCGCAGGAAGGGCTCTACAGACCTGACCCCAAGGCCTATGGAGTAGACTGACCTATATTTGCCAAGAGGATTAAACGGCAAGTACAGGATATCAAGCAAACTGGGCCTCTGCAGCCTTTACCCAAAGTTCCGCTGGGATTCAATTGGGTGATCTCCATTATAAGTTCCTGACCTCTTGACCACCCTAATTGCATGGTGTACCAAAAACAACCAATGCAGTTCTACTCAATGTTCCTCAACTTCCTGAAGGGTCCTGAATGACAGCACAATGAGTTAAATGCATACACTGTACGGTAAGCTGTCCAGCTGACTGCGTGTAAAGAGGATGAATTCACATCCTGATTCCTAGGCACCGTTTTACCTGCACAGTACTACGTGGGAATACTGCAGTGTGAAGGATCAATTTCTGGCTAGTAAATATAAGGAAAATGTGTCCACGCAATCCGGATGAGAATATTTTAAATATCACATTTGAATTTTAAAAAATAATTTTAAATATTTACATTCCAACTGAATGCACGTTAATCCTCTCACCAATTCATGACAATTAAAGCAGGCACTGCCCAGGACATGACACTGTTTTTCTGAACCCGCTCGTTATCACTTCTCCGAAATCTAGCAGAAAAGTGAGACACTGCAGCCTCCGGGAGCCACACGCCAGCGAGCGAAGGTGTGGCAATGCTTCAATTATGCCTACCTACGGGCAAAACCGGGTGAGAACTATCAAGGTGTGTGGCAAAAAAAACAAACAAAAAAACAAGCGCTGATGCTTTGACGTGAAATGTGGAATAGCAGGTGGATATTATGAGACATGTCATGAGTCGTCATCGAACAGGACGGAAACCATTTCCACCTGCAAATGGGACTTTCATATGAAAATGGCCCTAACACGCACCTTCAAGCAAACAGGTACTTAAAAGAATTTACCCATTTATCAGTGTTTTCAGGACACTGGTCATTCAGATTTCCATTTAAGGACTATTGGTGAATGTATCTGTAAATGTTATATTCATCCGCATGCATTGGAACATTGTGTTGACAGTTAAATGGAACATACCAGGAACAAAAAATTAACCAATAATAAGCGGTACATTGAGTTCCAGGAGCTCCTCACAATAGTAGCTGGAAACACTAAATTATTCAGCACACCCAATAAAATGTAGTGATAATATATCAGAATATAAATGCATCAACATTAAGGCTTTGAAATATTATAAATATTAAGGGTGAGGTTATTCACCCTAAAATACAGTTATTGTCAGATAAATTGACAAACATAGGGGCAGCGTCAAGTATGACAAAATGCAACTAATTTACCAAATGAATATTTCTTTCACAAAGGCTTTACGGATTTTAGCCTGAAGTTACCAGTCAATCCAAGACAGTGGGCCTGAAAACTGACCTGTCTCAATAAATAAATTAGCTAGCAAGCTGCGTTTGCATTTAAAAGCCTTGGATGACTTGCACGAAATGGACAATGCCTCCCCTCTAGTCTAATGCCAAATCAAAAATACTCGTTGATAAAAACTTTGCTTCAGGATGTGGATTATATCAAAGGCGTTCCCGAGCTTATCGCGTTTAGCGAATACGCATATCACAAAAATAAAAAATTGGATAATTAAAAATGGCGAGCTCCACGCGTTGTTTCTTTATACAATGAAGCAGCAAATCCCCGCGCAGTGTCCGTACGAGCTCCACATGCGGGCCTTGCCGCAGACTCATCACAAGCCTGACTTGGCTAGCCACATAACTGCGCTAACAAGCTAGCAAGCCAGTTCCACATTGTCTAAAAAAAATCAATCGGCACTATCACTTAACGATACACATCTACGAACTAGATTACTTTACGTTAACCTCAATAACATACATTTGATTATCGGCTTGCTAGTGATAATCCGAATATTAACATTAGCGGTTAGCAAACTAAGGTTAGTTAAACTGACGCAACGAGCTGAGGGAATAAAATATATTTTGGACTTGCGTAACGTTACCAAGTTGGCTGGCAAACAATATCCAGGTGATCTGGTGTGGCTACTGTCAAAAAAACTTGTTTGAAAGCCGGACCTTAGCTATTCGAAACAATGTAATAGAGAGGCCTTTAAAATTGATTGTTGCAAAATATAATCCACCATCTTGAAGCGGAATGGCTGTACACTCCCCCCTGTGTGGCTAGCTACCATAGGTTTCGAAATCCACTGGGCCTGTAAATAACAGCTCGCTAGTCACCCAGTCTCACTTGATAACCTAACATTTTACCAGTAATTATCAAATATTGTCCAGTATACAAAACTAGTAGTAAATGGTATAGAAAAATCACCGTCGTCTGCACACAGCTGGGCGTTTAGAACCATAACTAACGGTTGTTTACAAACAAACAAGTAACGTTAGCTACATCGCTAAGCCACTACGTTAGTTAGCGAACGCTAGCTACACACAGCCGCGTTCACCTTTGAACAGCTTAACTAGCTAGCACAAGCGCGAGCGCGAGCTACAAATGCATTCAATAATATGTTCGGTTTCGCACAGTCAAGCTAACTTCGACAATCTGCAACATTAGCTGCTGGCAACTGATTCAGAGAACCACAGTATCCAAATTACTTTCAGGCTGTAGAATTTACTCGATCATTATGCGATTGAATGATTAGCTTGCTCAACTCTAGCTCATTTCATAGCCTAGGCTAAACGTTTTCATTTAAACTGGTAACGTCAGCTCGCTAATGGTTTTATAAGACGGTTTAGCATTAGCTAGCTAGTTAACGTTTATATCTACAAGCGAAATGTAACTTAGCGAGCTAACACGAATGTACAAAATAAAACCGTAACTGTTACCGCTTGGACTGAATAAGTTAAGTAAGTAGCTTGCAAAGCGATAGCTGCTAGCAAGCTACACAAGTAAGGGCACCTGCATTTCTATACAATTGTTTAACGCTGCTAAATTAGCTAATCGTTACGTTACGTTATCTAGACATTTGTGTGCATATACTCGTAATCGCACTGCGGCCTGGTTATTATAGTGGCTACCTATATAATATAACGTTACTTGCACAGGCTAATTTTACTTAGCAAAATAATCAGCTAGCAACCTTAACTTACCGATAGTAATTAGCTCGGTAGTTAAGAATTAAATATACGACTCGAATGTCCGTTGTAATTTGATTTACAGGATGTCAACATTTCTGATTTGAGTTCAATGCTAGCTTGCCAACTACCCACCATGCAAGCGGCCTTTGCTTACCTTCCATTTCCATATCCTCGGGCTCGCTAAGTTGCTGCTCGCCGGCTTTCTGCTGCTGTTGCTGGGTGTGATGGTGATTGTTCATGTTGGCAGCTAACGGGGTGTGTTGATGCCTGTAGTCTTGGGTCCCCTCGACCTTTTCCGACGTAGGTTCCGTGGGGAGCCGAGGCCGGGGAGGCTGAAGTGGGGATTGGGAATGCGGAGGTGGAGAACACAGGTCGAGCCTTAGCGGCTGGGCCTGCTCTAAAACGACCTCGGCTTTTTCAGCTGTCAACGCCGGGGATTGAGGGAGGAAAGTCGGTGGGGGAGCAGGCAGAGAAACGCGCACGTATTTGCTCGCTATTCGCCCAATCTCGGCGCCTTGAGGGGACTACAACTTGCTAACGGTAGTAGATGATTACGGCTCCAAAACCGGTATGCCAGTTATGAAAAATCGAACCGTACTCTACCCCCACGAAATATGGGGCAGCAGGCGAGGTAACGTTAAGAGAAATACGAGTCAGTCACACTACGACCTGCAGCCCGAGAAAAACAGTGTACTACAGCCAGCTAACGCTAGCTTTATTATTAGCTAACTAAAACTGTATATATTTTTTAAATCAACAGATCACAAGATACAATACAAACTTAAATACAAATCCCCCTGCAATATTCCCAGTCCGTGTGCTCCTCTGATTGTCCCTCTTCTGGGGGAAAGCGAAGAAAAAGGCTATCCATTCAAACCCGCTTCTAATTTGGAATCGCAGTAATTTAGAAGTTTAAGGTGATTGAGATGCCCGAGTCTTTCACCGTTATATTTAAACATGAAACCGCTGCATTCATTCATGCAAACAGCTACTGTTGCTGGTCGTATTTAAAAAAGCTCATTCGATGCGCAAATTCTTTTTTTAACCCGGTCTCAGCCAGCCTCTCACCCTCTCCCTCGGTTTGTGATGTTCTGTTTGAGGTAAAACTCAAAATGGCGGTCGCGCTCTTCTCTGAAATGTCACATCCGCATGAAGATCTAAACACTGGCGCACACAGCAGAGTCAGTCAGGAATTGGCACGCGTTTTTTGACCCCTCTGTTTCAATGTGTCATTATATTTTGCTAACTGAATTTTATATTGATTTATATGCGCACTTTTGTAGTATTTGCAGATCTTAATTTTTAACAACACAAAAATGGATACATTAGGTAGGCCTAATGTTTTATTAAGCCCCCCCCCCCCTAAAATAACACCTTAAAATGCTAAACGGCAGACATATTCATGGACTGTCATCAGGCGTTGAACTACACGTGTAAATCAATCTAACAGCGGGCAGTATAAAAATCACGTCACAGTAATTCTCGTACCTTATAATAAACTTTAAAAAAAAAATATATATACAATGCATTAAGACGGTGAAACATGAAAATGCTCTTCACCACATTGTAAACTCATCTAATATCTCTGTTTCATCAGAATGCTTTTTTACATTTTGTTATGCCCTGGTGTAATACAACTCACGACTAATCAAAAATACAAATGACAAAACACAAAAGATCAATTCACCAAGGGGTTAAGAACATTTCTAGAATACATGAAAGCTAAAGCTGCCAGTCAGTATCTGACATGCCTTACCTTACCGCATAATATGTACAATATCACCCATAAAACATACATCTCATATAAAATGTCATGGGCATGATTGTTATAAGTTAACAATGTCTGTGGGGAGTTCACTGCCTCCTGGGATTCAAAAAGGTATGTGTCTTCTTCCTCTTGTCAGCCAATGCCCCCCATTACCTGCCGCTCTCAAGCTGGAGGGACAGCTCACAGTGGCCAAATGGGCCAAATGCGCTGACGCTGGAGAGTTTTTGGAGAAAAAAACGCAAACTGGAACACATCTTGCTCAGATTGCTGAATTAAGTGGTGGGAGAAATTGCCATTTTAGCTCACACTCCAAGGTTACAAGGGTTTTATGTTTTATGTTTACAAAAGTTACTATGTTCAAGTTTAGACAGTACCAAAACACACTCAATAAATTTCATGGCTAGTTTATGAATGGTTAGGGTATCAAGAGTGTCCCACTGCCAGATAGGACAATCCATGGTCTTAGTAAGCACATAAAGCATGTGAAAAATAACATTTAAAGATTTGCAACTAAGCCTTGCTGTTTTGATCATTTCATTTGGCATATGCCTCTACTGTGCTGCACGGAAATCTCAACAAAAACTTTCACATCACATAATTTTGAAATAAGTTATTATTACGTCATGTGCTTGTATAAAGATTGTTAAATGAACATCGTCACTGGAGTTGACTTTCACACAAGTTCTTTAAAAGCAGTGCTGCTTCCTGAATTGAAAGATTTTGCTTGTTTAGCTGGTCTAATATATTTTATTGGAGAAATTTTAGTATCAGTTCAATATAATGCTATGGGTGTATGTCTGGGAAAAGAAAGGGACAATGTTCCTTATATCAAAGTAAAATTGATACAAAGGCAAACTTTGTTGAGCAGGGGTGCATGATGATACAGAACATTTTTCCAGAGGGGTTGATTGCAGGTGTAGTCTTTAGTTCCTAAACATTCCAGGCTCGTAACTTCATTTCTCATCACATCCAATTTGCTCTGTGGTGTTCTCCTTTTAATGCATCCCTGGTATTTTTATGAATGACTTTTTACTGCACTGATTGCTGATAACAAAAACACTGGGACTGTGAATGGAGGTTGACAATCCCATGACTGACATGATTGACAGCTTCTAGCCCAATAAGAGGACCATAAATTCCCAATGGGTAGAATACCAGATCACTTATAGAGTATGACACCTTATAAAACTGATGTCTGTGGGATTGGATCATTTGCCCTTGAATCATACAGGTGCCGAAGCTATAGAATATTTGCTCTCTCTCCTTCGTTAGTGTTGTTGCTTGTTAATTTTTAAGTCATTATCTCTTGCTCACCAGAGCTTCTGACAAAACTGTTTTCTATTTATGTGCACACATCTTTTCAATCCATGATTACAAATGGTTAAAAACATAATTTGAGACTAAATTATTTTGTGCATGCATGAGAGAAGAATGAATGGGATCTCTACTTGCTTTCTACTTCAGTGGAGTTTCTGGAATTATCTATTATGTGTCAGTCAAATCATAATTATAGGTTTAATGGATGGGTATTGAATGGCTTATGTCCTAGTGGATTGGAACCTAACTGTTCACACCAGCAACCAAGTTTTTGTCTTATCATATTTTCATTCTCATTATTCACTCATAGAGCACTTTATTAGGAACATTTTAAATTTATTACACCTATTTATTAATGTGATTATCTATTCAGCCAATTGTATGGCAGCAGTGCAATGCATACAGTCATGTAGATATGGGTCAGGAGCTTTAGTTGATGTTCACATCAACCATCAGAATGGGGAAAAAATGTGATCCAAGTGACTTTGACCATTGAATGATTGTTGGTGGTTTGAGTATCTCAGAAACTGCTTATCTCCTGGGGTTTTCACGCACACTAGTCTAGAATTTGCAAAGAATTGTGCAAAAAACAAAAATCCAGTGAGCAGCAGTTCCTGCAAACAGAAACACCTTGTTAATGAGAGACATAAGAGGAGAATAGCCAGACTGGTCAAAGCTGACCAGAAGGTGACAGTAATGCAAGTAACCACACATTACAACAGTGGTATGCAGAAGAGCATCTCTGAACATACAACGTATCATAACTCTAAGTGGATAGGCTACAGCAGTAGAAGTCGAAAAAATAAGTCTAATAAATACCTAATAAAGTGCTCGGTAATTTTATATGTTCAGAGTCTTTTGCTAAGTGATCAGATTTATATTTTACATAGCAGCTTATTCACTCTAAATTGCCCATACGTATTTGTAAATTTACAGTAATGTGAAAAGGTATTAGGCATCCAAGAATTTAATATAAATTTGGTCATAGATGTTTATTTTTTCTGCATTAATGTATCAGTAGGAAATAGCATTAAATTCCCCCAAAAAATGTTACATAGATGTTTTTGTACATTTTGAACATATTCCTTGGATCACTTTTCTGCAGAACATCAATCTACCACCTGATTTTCTCATGAATCATCAGGACAGTGTATCCACGAGAATTGATGCAGTTTTAAAGTTGAAGGGTGGTCAGTAAATACTACATTTTGTGATATTCAGAAACTTTTCATTCCATTCTGTTTAGGAAGGATGCTTTCAAAAAGTAATGAAATGAAAAGTTTCTAAATATCGAAAGAATGTACTATAACAAGCAGGAAACAGGAATGAAATCAATATTTGTTGTGACCACCTTTCACCTTTAAAACTGCCAAAGATATAAGTAAATTGGCTGTAGGTTGTTCCAAATGTATCTGAGACCCTGCCACAGTTCTTCTGCAGACACTGTCTCACTCTCTTTTAGCTCTCAGAGCGAACTCAAACTGCTTACACAAGTAAATATCACATGTAAAGACAACAATTAAGGTTTACAGGTTTTTTGGAGGTAAGCTGGGGTTGACCCCTTAACTGCTTGGAAGGCGAGCACGAATGTTTTGAATTTGATGCGAGCCATGACAGGTGGCCAGTGGAGGGAAGTAAGCAGGGTGACATGTGAGTCTTTTGGAAGGTTGACACCCTAATGCAGAAAAAATAAATATCTAAGACCAAATTTTCCTGCCTAAGACTTTTGCACAGTACTGTATAAATATTTTTGATGTGAGGATATTTCTAAACAAATATATTTCCAAACATAAAAAGATTAAGACGAAGTAGAAATATTTTTATCTTGTATTAATGAGCAGTTTATTACGCCCCATTCCTCCCCTATTTGGAAGGACTGTTTAGGAATTTTTTCACCTGTCTTCCAGGATTCATGCTTAACAGGAAGGGTCACTAATGGTAAGTTATTACAATTATGGCAGTATTATTCTTCTTCAAAAGAAAAAAATCTGACAAGTTAATAAACAATATGGCTTGTATTCCCAGATCAATGTCGAGCGTTTACATCAGTGGCAGAGGAATGCACGCTTCCTCTAATAATACAAACTTTACCCCTTAAATATTAGCCTACATATTTTTACTTTCATGTTGCTTCATTGAATGTAATGTTTATGAACTCAACACAAAACTGCATATGCCGTCTACTGCGATTTTGACATACTAAACATCCAGTGAAATAGCGCCATCTATCGAACAGCTTTAAATCTCCCATAAAATGAAGCTGGTGGAAGTTGGTTTTCCTTTCGAAATCTCTGAGACACTTATTTTTTTGCTTCTGATTAGATGATAATAATTTAGCCCAGACCAACTTCACACCTGCTTGCTCAGAGCTTGCCCTGTAACAGTGGTAACACTGCATCATAATCCAGTTCAGATACCTATAATACCAATGGACCAATAGTAGACCACCAAACATTTAGGAAAGTTGGATTAAGTGTTTTATTTTAGTTAGATTGTTGCACAAACCCAGCCTTAGTTCAAGCATATACAGAGTAGTCCATAAGAATTTGGACAGATCATAAAAGAGCTAGCACACAGTCTAGATTTGATTCCAGGAGTGCCATCTGCATCTGTTGTTGTTGTCTCTCAACATGAGGATCAAAGAAATGTCAGTGCCAGTAAAGCAGGCCATCATTAGTCTATCAAAAATCATAATCAATCAGAGAGATAGCCAAACAATTTGGTGTGCCAAAATCAACTGTTTGGTACATTTTTAAACCTTTCCCTCCCAAGCTGAATACGAAATGAAATGAATATGAAATCCCAAGCAGTTTTAGCTTTGGTTGAGAAAAATGTGAACATTTCATAGGGTTTTAATAGGGGCTCAAAACAATAGTATAGCAGTCATTTTCATTGGTTGAAAAGGTAGCAGGTTGACAAGGTTTAAGTGCAATATGGCACTCTTGAGACTGAAAGGGTTAAGAAGCAAGAATGCACTGGTGCGCTCAGCAATGGCAAATGACCTGGTAGACCATGGAATACCATGTAGTGCATGACAGAAGAATCATTAGAATGGTGAACAAAAAAATAATTTGTAATTGTTCAACATATCAAAAACACTCTCCAGGATATAGGTGTAGATGTGTCAAAGATGACTACACCAGCATAACCTCAGAGGGTTCATCACAAGATGCAAATACCTGGCAAGCCTCAAGAATAGAATGGCCAGGTTACAATTTGCAAAAACTTACATTAAAAATTAAACCAGTTCTGAAACAGTGTTATGAACAGATGAGACAAAGATCAACCTGTACCAGAATGATGGAAAGAGATGTCACTGCTGATGGCAGCAACAGGATGAATGCCATAGTATACAGAAACATATTGTCTGCTCAGATCCAAGCAATGCATCAAAACTCATTGGATGATGCATCATCATGCAGTTGCTGTCCAAAACATACAGCCAAAGCAACCAAGGAGTTTTTTTGGACAAAAAGTGGAATGTTCCAGACTGTCACGTGATATCAATCTAATTCAGCATGCATTTCACTTGCTCCATTAAAGGCCTGGCAGAGCATCACCTAGGAGGATATCGGGCATCTGGTGATGTCTATGTGTCATAGAGTTCAGGCAGTCATTGATTGCAAAGGATCTGCAATAAAATATTGAATATGATTACTTTATTTCAGTTTGTGTTCATTTGTCCAATTACCTTTGGCCTCCGAAATTGGGGGGACTGTGTATAAAAAGGGCTGTACAGGGTTCAGTCTACATTTCATAGTGCTTTTTTTATTTCAACTGCTTGTGAGCTGGATTACAGAGCAAAAACAACACACCATGTGTCAGTGTCCACATACTTACGGACTGCACTGTATTTGTAACCACTACACTATCCACTGCACTGTACTATGTTCAAAACTGTAGCAGTGGCTACTGCTTATTCTACCAATTTCTGTATACCAGATTTTCCAAAAACTTTTTAGATATGGTGAATAACTTTTGTAACCCCTCATGTTATCTTTGGACATTTCCTATATTTTATTCCCTTTTACATTTTGTTCTGTGCTTTTTATATATAAATACGCACCTTTATATATACACATTTACCTCTACAGTACAGTACAATCCTTCATTCCCCTCATTGCATCGCTGATCGGCTGTTTTGTTATAAGGCTGGTGCTGAGGCCCAATGTAATTGGATCAAATCCTCTTTATGTCTCCAGGCCCTGAGATATGGGCCTATTCAGTGATGCTTCCTCATTGCAGCCTTTCAGCTTCCTATTCTATCCTCTGTTATTAACTTTTTAGAATTTATCTCTTGGTGCATGTGTGGTTTTATTCCATTCGTTTGATTTGAGTTTCCATGATTCTGTGCAATTCCCCCACTGTTCTGTTGTTCCATGCCATTAGAATGAAATGTTATTGTATAAATGCTTGCCTGGGTGGTATTTCAAATAAATACCTTCTAGGTACAACCTCGGCACTGAGAATATAAAAATTATTTGATGATTGTCACAGAAAAGAACAACATAATATTAAGAGGTGTCGGCCTAGCTTTAAAAAAAATAGTATTTCATGTCAGTGGTAAGTGTTATACTTAATTTAAGGTTTCAAATGGTGCAGTTCCCGGGGATTCTATCAGTATTATTAGGGGACTCTTCCACTTTGCTAAAACATTGCCAAAGTGGAAATATTTCTGTCAGCTAAAAACCCATGTGTACAATTTATTACCTGGGGTCCATGCCATGTTCATGCTTTCCTCAGTGTTTTATTAACACATTAAGTACAGTATAGTATGTACCAAATTGCACTTTCTGACTCACCAACCATGTTTCTGTGCATATCAGGATTTATACTGTTCTAAAAATCATATTTGTTAAACTGTATGCATCCTCCCCAATATACATGATATACTTACTTATTAAAAGAAACATATATAAGCATGGTAAAATATACATGTATTTCATTCTGAAATGTGTGGAAACAATCTACTTTCATTGAATCATTATAGTAGTAGAATAATTTCATGTACTGTACGTGAAAATTTTAATAAAACTCAGTACTTGTTTTATTTATATAATTTTGGTGGGCACTATATATGTCTGCATGGACAATTTTATGAATTTCTTTCAGGAAAGAATGGCTACTTTTTTCCAACAGAGCTATTTGTTTAGCGATTTTTTATTAGTCGGAAGACTTGATTTATTTTCTACATGTCCAATTTATATGCATATTGGGGAGGATGCACATAGTGAAATAAATCTGGTTTTATTGTTAAAATCCACTGTTAGTTATTAGTTATTTTTGTATTGTTCTATGAGATTTGTTAACTTACTGAGGGAGGATCTTTGACCATTCCTTCATTCTATGTGCAGTCCTTGCTGGTTTTGAGATGCATCTTGGTGGTGGCACAATTGTTACTTTTCTCTAGATCTAGTGGTTTATCCACATAAAATGCATTCTTGTAAGTCAATTTGCATGCAAGCATCAGCTGAAAGACTAAATCGCAAGTTCTGGACAACTCTTTTTTTATTTTCTGGTCAAGTAGCCATTTCATGGTTTGAGGTATGCTTGGGACCACTGTCTTTCTCCATGAACAATTGTTTTGGCAAAAATGTCTTGGTACTTGCTGAATGAAGCTCATGGACTTTAGCAAGAACTTCAAAACCAGTAGATGAAAAACAACCTCATTCCATCAAAGACCCCCCCCATTTCATGTTCTTTTCAACATGAGCATCCGTATTCTCACACCAAACCCATTGAAGGAGGTTTTTGTGCAATTTCGTCAGAAAGCTGCCTTTCTCTATGATCATAAATTACACATGGAATATGGTCATGTGTGTTACCTCAGTATTATCCAATCTATATCAAGGGTATGACTAATTTCCTAGCTCTTGAGTAAAGGACACCAGTGTCAGCCTGGAGCAAAATTAAAAGAAAAAGCCTTCAAATATGAGGACTGGAGAGGCTTGACTAAAACAAACATTCAGGAAAAGCTGCATTTCATCTGCAATGCAGGATACCAAATCAGACTACAAGAATAGCAAAAGGTCGCAACATTTCTAACAGCTTGATGAGTTAAATTGTTCGCGCAAACTGCAAAGCCTTAGTGCACAACCTGGCTTGAGCAGGTAATACCTGGCCAAATTTCCCATCCAGGGGTGTCGTTTGTAACTTTACAATTATGTGAGCTCTCTTGCTAGCACTGAACTGCTTTAAGAGTTTAAGACTAGATGAACATATAATTATCGCTATTAAAATTTTGGATTGTCTGGCTAGTTTGCTGGAAATTATAAATTGCTGATTGCTCCAACAACATTCACTGCCAATAAACACGTTGACAAAGCAAGTAAAAAAGCCTTTGTTCTTGGTCATCTTATCGCAGTAGGAAGGCCAACATGAGAAGTAACGGAGCAATCAGCTACACCGTCCGCATCTTATCCAGCGGCATTCGGCCTAGGCTCTCTGGTGTTCTTCTCTGCTTGTTTTGGGGCATGTAGACGGCGACGTCAGTACCTCACAGCTGTCAGCCAAACAAAAGTTAAGGCAGTGGGGAGCCTGCGCTGTGCTGGCTGTCCCGTCAAGCATCTCTGTCTAACTTGCTGCATGGGTTCCTTTGTGGTGGTTGTTGACGGATGTTCATATTGACCAATGGCATATCGACATCAAATTCAAAACCCGCACCAGACTCGAGCTCTAGCCAATCACAAATCGACTCGAACACCAGCAGGGTAATCTGCCTTCAATATATTTTCAGGTCAGTGGCGTAATAGGTTCAGTTTGTTTGGGAA
Organism: Conger conger; assembly: GCF_963514075.1. Classification (NCBI taxonomy): domain Eukaryota; kingdom Metazoa; phylum Chordata; class Actinopteri; order Anguilliformes; family Congridae; genus Conger; species Conger conger. Next base: position 22,882,018 of record NC_083775.1, read on the forward strand.
CAGAGAGAAGACCCTACTGTTCGTTTTCTAGACGTGAAAATAACAGCTATACCATTGATGAATACGTGACGAAAATTCCTACCACCTACCGAGGTTATATTCCCCTCTACAATAAATAGCACTTTGTCATAAACCAAAAGACACTAGTGTACTAATGGAGGATAAAAAGGAGGAGGGGGAAGCGGAGATCCAGGAACACGGCCCCGAACATTGGTTCTCGAAATGGGAGCGGCAGTGTTTAGCCGAGGCCGAGCAGGAGGAACCCAGCGAAGAAGAGGCCGACCAGAGCCAGCAGAAAATGTGGCATCTCTTCCAGAATTCTGCCACCGCTGTCGCACAGCTCTACAAAGGTCCGAGTAACTTCGCTAGACCGCTAACTCGTAGGCCAGACGTCAGAGTCGATACAAAATTATTTAGCTAGCTCGTTCTCATGCCAACTAGTTTGGCTAATTGGCTAGCTAATATCGCCGTCGATATGTAGCGGTTAGCTATCATAAATAACGCTATCTAGTTTTCCCAGTCTTGGGCTTACACTTGGACCTCTAGCTAGCTTGAGAGCCCCAGCCTTTACCAGCTGGTCTGTCGAGTGAAACACAACTAGGCAACAGTGTAGCTAGCTAGCTAGCTAACAACGACCGACGTTGGGGTCGTTTGTTGCAAAGCTAGCATTTGCTAGCTGGCAATCTTAATGACTTGGCTAGCTAGCTAACGTTACTTAGTCAGCTAGCTAGTTAAACAAAATGGCGATTGTAGTCATACAACATTGTCTCAGGCATTTAATGAGATTTAACATATATTTTTAGTGTAGCCACTAGCCACGTATATTGTGGTCTGCTGTCCCGCTAAAGCTGTTACTGGTGCTGACGCTTAATGGTTGACCATGCTAAATCTGATACCTAGCTGAGCACGCCAAGTAGCGCTAGCTAGCTAATGTCAGCTAGCGCTAGCTAGATCGGAAAATGACAGTTTCCAAGATGCCTAGCGGTGTAGCTTGCTAACTCGCTAAGCTATGCAAACTGGAACAAAATGGCGAAGTTCAGGGAGGAGGTCCCTGGGTAAAAACAACTGACAATTTACTGTAAACTAGCTACTTATTTTAAAACAATTGTGCTCCATACAATTATTTGACAGTTTATCCGCTTTACGACATTTTAATGTAATAATATAGGACATTACAAATCATACAATTTATTAAAACATATTTTAATAGCTTTGCAAAACAAAATGGCGAGGGTAGTTTATCGGAATATTGTTATTGTAGCTATTAGCTAGTACAAAAATGTATTGCCTTTTATATAACTGACTAGCTATATAGCTAGCTACATACATGTTTTGTGTGCTTAAATTCATAAAATGTAACTTGGCTAGGTACCTGGCTCTCCAAAACCATACGACTTGTAGATATAGCTACAATGATTTTGCGTCAGTTAGGTAACGTTAGCTATGTAGCTAGCTGTTACGCTAACTTAATGCAGCTAACAAGCAATCCAGCAGTGTAATGTTGCGGTGTTTTGTTTTAGCTTGATAGCCAGCTAGTGCTAACGTAGCTAGCCCTACTGTAAACAAAATGGCGTGTGGTTGTTTTGCTAACTAGACTTCACTAGCCTAGGCTAGCTAGGTACGTGAGTTGCACTAGGGGACACCAAGTTGCCAGTAAGCTGGTAAAGTTTAGAAGTGCAGCACTATAACACTAAGCATTCCACAATTGAATAACGTTAACTATACCCAGCCTTGTGTAAGCCGTTGTGCTAATGTTGGGTAACGTTAGCTAACTGGTATTGTTAGACTATTTAGTCATGTAAAATGGCGAAGCTATATGACTTTCTGGAACAGGGCTTTGAACATTTTTCAACATTTCTCTAACTTCGGCAACTTTTACCATCAACCCCTTCTCTTTAGACCGAGTTTGCCAGCAACAGGGACTGTCACTGTGGGTACCTTTTCAAAATGCTGCAACAGCTGTCACCAATCTCTATAAAGGTAAAAAGACTCCTCCTCTCTGGGTTCGTTGTGTGCTTTGTTGATCCACGTGTTCGCAAAGTATTACATAATTTTTAATGTCAATAGTATAATTGTGTGCTATTGTGCTTGTAGCATTAAACATTAGATGACACTATTTTGGGCCTGTTTGCATCAGATTACAAGACCCAAGTTCAAAGCATTCTGTTTCAGTGGCTTACTTTTTTCCTGTCGTGCCTGTCATTTTAGCAGTACAAGTTGAGTAATGCAATAGATACAAGGTGTCATCTTACAATTGCATATGTTTCAGCCAGGAATTGCATGAATAGACTTTCAGTTTGGTTCACTAGATCAGTTGCAAAACATGTGCGATATTGGGTATTTAAAGTGGAAAGAAATGGTTATGTTTCCATATAGAAGTTGGAAGGCAGTCTCGTGAAACAACTTTGAAGTGAAATGGGCGATAATTCTTTAAAATGGATGTTGTGCTTATTTTAGGCTCTTTCACATTGCTTGGCATGGCATCTAGCCATAGTGCAACAGCTGCTCAGCAACCTCTGGTTTCTTGGTAATCTTGTCTGCCTTGTTTTGAACTCATCCACAAAACTATATGAAATATTTTCAAGCCAGTAAAGGAGAATGGTACAGTGGCTTCTGTTTAAACCAAGGGACAGTGTCCTGTACATAAGCACCCTTCATGTGAGTAATGACTCCTGTGAAAGTATTGCACATGCTACTGGTATTGCCTTGTCTTTGGAGATTAAATTGTGCACATTTGGTCTACATTGAATGAGCCTGCCCTGCCTTTGAAATGGCTCACCTCAATCTGTTGTCCCTTGAACTGAATTATGAATAGACATTGCAGTGATTTTTGGAATGCTCCACTGTTATTTTGGTGCACAGAAAATAATTTGAGCATACCACTGTGCTCTACTTGCAAACTGTTCTCTGGTGTGACAAGTTCATGCTGTACAAAGTGTACAACTTGAATAGACAATGAGCAATTGGGGCTTAAGAAATCAACTTCATAGCTGCCCAAGCTTCTCAAGATGTGCTAACTGGGAGTGACTTGCGCTGAATGTTGGACCGCAGTCAGATACATAATGACCCCGATCAGCACATCCTTTTTGGGGAGACTTTAGACAGGGGCTGCTGGATTACCCTGTGGCATGTGGGGTAACTGAATTGCGAAGTCTGCTAACTGGCCTGCTTGCTTTTAACACCTTAGACCAGCACTACTCAACCACATCCTGTGGGCAGCCGTGTAATGCAGGTATTTGCTCCTAACGTGCGCTACACCATCTGATTTTACTAATTAGCTTATCTGAACCAAGCAGGTAAAATAATTTGTGAAATCGGGTCACGTGGTCGGAGCGAATACCTGCAGACACTGCGTCCCACAGGACGCGGGTGAGTAGTGCTGCCTTTGACTTTCCTGTGTAGTCATGTTTTAGCTTCCTCAGTGTGGTGGGGTGGGAAGACGATAACTTGCAGACGTGTCGAGCTTGATTCGACTTACTGTATGCATGTGCACATCTTTAAATGTACTCCCTGTGTAGAGGGTCTGTTTTTGAGTACTGGTTCTTTGGGGAGGGGAGGGGGGATGGGGGGCCAGGACTGTCTTGGGTTACCTAGACACTGCTGTCTGATTATAGTTTTTCTCCCCGCCCAACAGAAAGCGTGGAAGCCCACCAGAGGAGTTACGACCTAGGAATTCAGATCGGCTATCAGCGCCGCAACAAGGACGTTCTGGCGTGGGTTAAAAAGCGCAGGAGAACCATCCGCCGGGAGGACTTGATCAGTTTCCTTTGCGGGAAGGCCCCCCCGCCACGGACTTCTAAAGCCCCGCCCAAACTGACTGTCATGTCTCCCAACCGGGCGCCTTCCACAGAAACTAGCTCCTCCGTAGAGACAGACCTGCAGCCCTTCAGAGAAGCCATAGCGCTGCACGGTATGGCCCTTCTCCTGTATCAATGTCAAATGCCAGTGGGGAACATGGGCTACTGTGGGAGGGTTTCGCATTGTAGGATCAATACGGTGTTATAGGGATACTTCTTGGATGTCTGATTCGGTCTGTTTATGTAGGTATGAGTTTATACATTATAATACACACCATCTGCCAGAGGAAAAGAGCCCAGCCTTACTATAAAGGACACAGCATTGCCTTCTCGTGATTGACAGTCGCGTTGCGACGCTTTCGCTAATATGAAATGAGATGAGTTAGGACCATATGTTCTTTATGTACAGAGGCTAACACAGCGTTTCCTGCACATGGCCATTACTAAGGTGGTCCACCCTAGTTAGTTAATAGCTGCCTGAGCATGCTTGTAGACAAATTTTTACAATTTAAAATGTATCTATCTGAGAAAATGAGGCGGTCTTCGATTGGTTACCTAGCGGGTGAAATTCCCTCGCTGTGCCGTCCTTGTTCATTCTGCTTGCGCGGAAAGGGGACGTATAGAATCGCAAATGCTCTGCAGTTGCCAAGTCCGCTTATATGTTTTTTTTTGGCCTGTTTTTCAAAGTCATTTGAAAAAATCTCAAGCTGTGGGTAGTGTGTTTCTGGGCTCAAAAAAATACAAAAATAATTCATCTGAACTTGTTTGGAGAATCAAGCAGGTTTTTTCATATTTCTGGCTGCCATTGTGGACACTAGCTAGCTTATTATTGTAGCTATTCCACGCCCTCCCTGGCCTGCAGTCGCAACATCCAACTACGTTTGGATCGTCTAATCATTCTCTGACTTTGGAATACTATGCAAGAAATCCGCAACTGCTGCGTTTGTAGCGATGCAGCACACTATGTTAACACGCAGCAATGTTGTCCTGGCCACAAATATTCAAATTTGTTTTCACTGCCGCAGTTAGAAACTTTAGCTGGACTACTAAAGCTAACAAATTGTTGGTGCAATTACTCCCTAGTTACGGAGGGGAGGCATTAGTCATTTATGTAATGGACTATAGCCGCTATCAGACCTGTGGGAATGACTGGCGAACATTGATAAAAGGCCAGTGTTGAATGCATATTGAAGACTGTTTATACCAGCTGAAAGGAGGCAGCGGTCCAGCCACTCAGCCTGTGAACAGTGCTGTCCCTTGGGCTGTTGAGACAGGGAGAGGAGAGTACAGATTCTTCTGCTAATACTTCATTTGAGGAATGTATGCGAGAACTGGAAGGGTTTTGTATCAGCAGATAGTCTTGCCAGGCTAAGAGTGGGCAGGCACGGTTCCCTTTGTCTTCTGCCGTTTTACTGGAATTAAGAAGTTGGTCAGAATGAAACTTGAAAAAGAAAAGGGAGAAAATTGGGTTTCATTGACGTCGGTCTGAACGTGCAGCTGAAGCCGAGAGGGGTTCAGATGTTCGGAGAATGATCTTTAACAGGACCTCTGGCTCTTCCTGGAAACTTCAAGGGGCAGAAAAGTTGGTTTCAGAAGAGAACGTAAGAGGTTTCAGGGTTCATTTCTCTCCCACAGTGGTTTCAAACACCTGTTTCATAAAAATCTGCAGCCGTAACATCTCAAAGGCCTTTTTAGTACGGGCTTCAAGCATAGCAGCCCGACTCGAATACGAACGATTATAAAACTAAATGGCGAAACCCCATTGAAATGCAGCATTTAAATAAAGGAGCGGAAAAATGTATTGTGCAATTGCAGTTGCTTGGATGTTTTTCACAGGCATCTCAGGGAAATTGAAACCGGATATGCTTCCCTAAAGGGATTATGGAAAAAGTGTCAATTGCCTTACTAATGAGGAGGCCTGTACAGGGTTCTAATGGCGTGTTTTAGTACTGTGTTTCTGAGCCCGAGTGCAGCGTGGTCACGCATGTGAAGTCTGGGCCGGGCTGGAGGCTTCATGATCGCAGTGGGGCTCCGAGCTCAGAGCAGTTGGCATGTTGGCGTCGGCTATAGAACATGGCTGCCTCCCTAGAGCATCGCCCAGAGTGTGATTAACTCCCTTGGTTGGGAACCCTTTGTCTGCAGCCGATAATGATCTCCTGAGCAGCCTCCCTTACAAAAATAGACCGTACTGGAATATATTGAAGTGAAATGCATTGTGAAACTGTTTAACGGTACGTGGGGTAATATGGAAATTATTGCTGCTTTGCAAAATGAAAATAGACCCAAAATTACGAGTAATACGCTAGTATGCGGTTTCGAACACGGCACAGCTATAGTCTTTTCTATAAACGGCTATACTGCCTTTCCTGTGAAATATTGCTGGGCTGTGGCAGTGTGCTGGGCTCTAGCCCTCATTGACCCTGTGACCGTTGCGTTTCAGGCACTCTGTTGTGTCTAGTCCTGTAGCAGTGCGCTCTGTTGTGTCTGTACTCCTGTAGCAGTGCGCTCTGTCTGTACTCCTGTAGCAGTGCGCTCTGTTGTGTCTGTACTCCTGTAGCAGTGCGCTCTGTTGTGTCTGTACTCCTGTAGCAGTGCGCTCTGTTGTGTCTGTACTCCTGTAGCAGTGCGCTCTGTTGTGTCTGTACTCCTGTAGCAGTGCGCTCTGTTGTGTCTGTACTCCTGTAGCAGTGCGCTCTGTCTGTACTCCTGTAGCAGTGCGCTCTGTTGTGTCTGTACTCCTGTAGCAGTGCGCTCTGTTGTGTCTGTACTCCTGTAGCAGTGCGCTCTGTTGTGTCTGTACTCCTGTGGCAGTGCGCTCTGTTGTGTCTGTACTCCTGTGGCAGTGTGCTCTGTCTGTACTCCTCCTGTGGCAGTGCGTTGTGTCTGTACTCCTGTGGCAGTGTGTTGTGTCTGTACTCCTGTGGCAGTGCGCTCTGTTGTGTCTGTACTCCTGTGTCAGTGCGCTGTGTCTGTACTCCTGTGGCAGTGCGCTCTGTTGTGTCTGTACTCCTGTGTCAGTGCGCTGTGTCTGTACTCCTGTGGCAGTGCGCTCTGTTGTGTCTGTACTCCTGTGTCAGTGTGCTGTGTCTGTACTGTGGCAGTGCGTAACCCTGTGCCGTTGCGTTGCAGGCCTGAGCGGGGCGATGGCGAGCATCAGCGTGCGCTCGGGCGCCCCCGGCTCGCCCACCCACGTGAGCGGCAGCTCCAACCCGGGCCGGCGGAGAAACGGCCTGCACGACGTGGACTTGAACACTTTCATCTCCGAGGAGATGGCCCTGCACCTGGACAACGGCAGCACGCGCAAGCGGGCCTCGGTCCAGTGCGACGTCATCACAGACTCCCCCACCCATAAACGCAACCGGATGATCTAGAGCGGAGACCCCCCGCGCCCGGCCCCGCCCGTCAACGCACTGTGCTGCTTAAAATAAAAACGCCACTTAATCCTCAACCCCTCTTTCTGCTCCCCCCCCCCCCCCTACCCTACAAAAGAAATGGGCCAGGGGTGTCCAAAAGCCGAGGGGGGGAAAAAGCCCCCCGGTTATTGAATTTCGTTGATTTGCCCACAATGTTAGACGCCTCGGGCTAATAATGTCTGTTACCTATCCATCTCGGAGGATTTCCGTTAGTACAATGATCATCACAGGTGAACATTTACCAGTTCTAAGGCTGAAGTTACGCCCATCCAGTGCAATGGATGGGTACAGAATCTTGACAGGGCTTGTTTTTTGGTTTCTGTGTCCTGGTCGTTTTGTTTCTGCTCGGAGTATACGCTTCACCAGTGTTCATCACAATGTTTTCCTCTGCAGTCTCACCTTCACGCCATGTTAGTCCTTGGCAGCACATTGACTTTGAAGGGTGTAGATCCACCTCCATCGAAATGGTAGTGTGCAGAAAAAAAAAAAAAAATTAAAATAATTGTGAATTAATATTGGAGTTTTCCCAAATTTAATATGGTCTCGTTCGACGCAGCTGGTAATCGTGTGACATAGCGAGCGAGACTCTGATGGTCATGCACTTAATACCTAGTACATCCAGTACAATTATCGTTTTTTATTTTTTTGTTTTTATTTTTTTTGGGATTCACTTTTTAGTGTTCCAGAATAACACAAATTTCAAATCCTTTCTCCTTCAAGCAATCTCATAGAATTCCTTTTTTTGTCAGTAGTTAAGAATATCTAATGTATATACTTAACATTTAGGTGCTGGTATGATACATGTGGTACATATTGTAAAAAAGAAAAAAGAAAAAAACAAACAAAAAAAAACCATTGAATGGTTATTAATGTGTAATAATGATTCTTGCATTAAAGAAACCAAGCTTTTAACATTTGTTGTGTTCAGGTCTATTAAACCGAGGTATCGCAGTTCTTTAGTGTCGTAGTAGTGCTTGAAACCGTTATGACAGACTGACACGTCCACTTGCTGGTTCCAAACTGGATCAAGGTGGCTTCATTTAGTACAGTTCTGATGTGGCACCAATTACTTCAGACATCAATGTCTTCACCTTGTTTTTTTTGTTGTCCTCCCAAGTGAAAATGCAGAATTGAGAGCCTCCCAAAAAGGTGAATTTAAAAACAAAATCCCAGATTTCCTGGAAGGAGCGGTTTCATCCCAGCACGTGTATATAGCATGGTTCATAGAATGTTAAAAATGGATCATTTTCAGGAATCACAACGTAATGGTCGTGGGATGTGGCTTTCCAGCTGGCTGTCTTCATGTTCTGATGGGTCACGAGAGCACATCCATGTTCCAATTATCCATTTCAAAAGAACGTGGAATTCTCATAAGCTCAGCTGTATGGAAAAATGAATGAATTTGGAATTTGATCCATATCCATACCTTTTTGTGCTCTCGTGAAAGCATTCACTGATTTGATGGCTTTTACTGCCGTCTTATGTTACCAATACCATTGACAATGTGCACAATGCTCATGTTATGTATGGAAGATCTGTATTAACTGTTGCTTCTTTCATTTAAAAAGGAGTAATCATATTTTTATAATAACACAATGGCATCTCCTCTTAGTGGAGCAAGTCCTGTGGACTGATTTTTAAACGATGCGTTCACTTGTTCCTGGGCTCCTGACCACCTTTTCTGGTGAAACTGGAGATATTTAATCTTTTATGTAATTTCAGAGCCAAGGGAATGAGTCACACTGTCATTAAACGCATTTCACGGCCGCTGCAAATTCAGGAAATCACAGAGTCAAAAATCTGGCGCACAGCTGCAATGCTAACATCTCCCCACCGGAGCCTGAATGTAACGTGGAGGTTACGCTGTCTAAGGCTTATAATATACAGTACTCGGTGTACAGATGCCATGTTTTAATTTTCAATGGCTTTTCATTCATTTTGCTTATTCAACAGAGTAAATCAAAAATGGGATTATAAAATGTATTTATGCTTCACCAATGATAGAATTTCAGAATCAGTACAGTTTGTTCACTTGTGGAATGGCTGTGCCAGGAAGCAATTGGCATGTTTAAGATGTTGTCACACCAGATACTGGTTTGGAGGATTCGCACACACTTAGCAATGCGCACTAGCATGGTTATTCAGACCTACGACTGTGATTATGTGTGTTGGCTAGTCGCCACCTGTCAATTCCCCAGAAAGCTACATCTTACCTCGCCTGGACGGATAAAAAATGGCTTGTACACGGAGGGACTGAGCAGGAAGCGATGGTCCTATCTTGCTCCTGCCTGTAAATCTGATGTACCGTGCGTGGATTCTTGGCAGCTTGCTCGTTTTCTCAGTGGCTTCCTATTGTCTACATTTTCACATTATCGCTTTGCACAGCAGGAAGACTTTTCAGTGAGCCTTCCAGGATAAACTTAAATCAGCAAATGAAGTTACCTTCACTTACTGCTCTGACACTGACATGCTATATTGAATTTCAGAGAAATTTCAGTAGGGGAGCAAAATGTTTTGTGGGGCGTGGAAATGAAACTGGCTCTGCAGCACACACCCGTTTCTTTTTACCACAAAGGTGCCAGGACCTGACACTAGTCATTTGCCCCCTCCATGCACACGCACACGTACACACACACACACACACACACACACACACAACCTTTCATGAACACCAGTCGGTATGAAAGATATCCTGAATAATGTCCTGTCTCGACCCTTGGGTCACACACATGCCGTGTAATACAGTAGATGGGATGCATGAGTCTTGCACATGAGGAGGTGACAACCCTGAGCAGCACGACTGCTTGTTTAAGAACCACCAATTCTCATTACTGAACTAACAGACATTTCAGTACAGATGGCAAATTTAATACGGATTTGCTCAACAACCAGTCTACATAGACAAAGGGGGGCTTGGATTCAACAAACATGTCTTTGACATTTTTTCCTCATAAACCACAGTTTATTGAGTTCAGTAATCAGTAAAACTGGGGTGCCGTAGCTCAGGAGTGACGTTTGATTACACGCCCTCCTCTGCACTGTCATTTAGATGCATTCCACTGGGTGGCAGTAGAGATCTGCTAAAAAGCGACTGCTTTCAACACCATGCCCCCACAAAAGCAATATTCTAATATCCACCTTTTCATTTTCAAAGTGGCTTGGGCATTCCATGCCTGCATAAACACCACGGCAGTGCTGAATTAACACCACTCCCAGGAAATGATCTACTGTTTTAATGCATTCCACTCATTGTCTGACATTACAATCACTCATGCTCAATCTAATATTCCGACAGTTATCTTCTTTGTTTTCTTAAAAAAATATATTGTTAATATGCTACCCTTGTGAATAAAGTCAAATGAAATCTGAAATTGAAAATTTGATTTGATTTGCACCACTTGCTCCTGGGAAAATGCCTGGGGAACCAGGAAACAAAATTTACACATGAAAACGCCACCTTTATGTGCAATTAGTCGGAATCGACTATTATGAGTCCTTTCCCCAAAATGCTGCTGATGAACCAGCTTCCATCCATTCATCCATTATCTAACTCACTTAATCCCGATCATCCATTATCTAACTCACTTAATCCCGATCATCCATTATCTAACTCCCTTAATCCCGGTCATCCATTATCTAACTCATTTAATCACGATCATCCATTATCTAACTCGCTTAATCCCGATCATCCATTATCTAACTCACTTAATCCCGGTCATCCATTATCTAACTCATCTAATCACGATCATCCATTATCTAACTCGCTTAATCCCGATCATCCATTATCTAACTCGCTTAATCCCGGTCATCCATTATCTAACTCACTTAATCCCGATCATCCATTATCTAACTCGCTTAATCCCGATCATCCATTATCTAACTCGCTTAATCCCGATCATCCATTATCTAACTCGCTTAATCCCGGTCATCCATTATCTAACTCACTTAATCCCGGTCATCCATTATCTAACTCCCTTAATCCCGGTCATCCATTATCTAACTCATTTAATCACGATCATCCATTATCTAACTCGCTTAATCCCGATCATCCATTATCTAACTCACTTAATCCCGGTCATCCATTATCTAACTCATTTAATCACGATCATCCATTATCTAACTCGCTTAATCCCGATCATCCATTATCTAACTCGCTTAATCCCGGTCATCCATTATCTAACTCGCTTAATCCCGATCATCCATTATCTAACTCGCTTAATCCCGATCATCCATTATCTAACTCGCTTAATCCCGATCATCCATTATCTAACTCGCTTAATCCCGATCATCCATTATCTAACTCGCTTAATCCCGGTCATCCATTATCTAACTCACTTAATCCCGATCATCCATTATCTAACTCGCTTAATCCCGATCATCCATTATCTAACTCGCTTAATCCCGATCATCCATTATCTAACTCGCTTAATCCTGATCATCCATTATCTAACTCGCTTAATCCCGGTCATCCATTATCTAACTCACTTAATCCCGGTCATCCATTATCTAACTCGCTTAATCTCAATCGTCCATTATCTAACTTGCTTAATCCTGACTCGCCTAATAGCTACTAGAAAGGGTAATTTTTCATTTTATATGTCTCATTGAGGCATTAGCAGACACTCATATGCGCAGCAACTTCCATTTATTTTATATTTCCCCCCAAATGCACTTCCATCCATCCATCCATCCATCCATCCATCCATCCATCCATTCTCTTAACCCGCTTATCCTGTACAGGGTCGCAGGGGGACTGGAGCCTATCCCAGCATACATTGGGCGAAAGGCAGGAATACACCCTGGACAGGTCGCCAGTCCATCGCAGGGCACACACTTATACTTATACTTATACTTATACTTATACTTATACTTATACTTATACTTATACTTATACTTATACTTATACTTATGGGCAATTTAGACTCTCCAATCAGCCTAACCTGCATGTCTTTGGACTGTGGGAGGAAACCGGAGGAAACCCATGCAGACAGGTGGAGAACATGCAAACTCCGCACAGAGAGGCCCCGGCCGACGGGGATTCGAACCCAGGACCTCCTTGCTATGAGGCAGCAGTGCTACCCACTGCACCATCCGTGCCGCCCCAAATGCACTTATATACCGGAATGTTTTTATTGAAGCAATTCCGGTTAAATGTCTTACTCAAGGGTACAACAGCACAGCAGTGTCCTACCTATGAACTGAACCTATAACCTAACTCCCAGCACCATTACACTACACTGTGCTTGCGCTGAGCATAGTTATTAGCGTAATGCGGTCTAGCACTTTTGACACGGCAAGCAAATTTTCAACATTAACTTCATATTTGCATAGTTAATCCGAAACTCAGCCCCAAGACCCAAGTAAATATGGGAGCTTTAGCTTCCATTGCAGGGTAATTGACCAATCACAGTCATCAGAACAGAGCCCTTAAATGTGGCATCGCCACTGCACAGATTGCATAGCAAAGCCCAGCACAGAAACTGTGGCACTCTAATTCAGATCCAGTCAAATGGAGAATTACCGGGATGGGAGACAGGGGAAAAAATCTGTTTGCTGCTGGAAGTAGTTTATCCGGGGGGCAGTAGGATTGAATTTAACATTAAATAGTCATTTGGTTTATTCATTGCTGGAGGACTCACTCTAATTAATTAAACCGATGACTGAATTCGGTACAGATTTGTATTATATTCTTATTCAACTGGGTCACATAGAAACGAAAAGAACTTTATAGCTTTTTTAATTGTCATAAACATAACTTTGATCAGCCTTCTTTGTCTTAAGGGACTTAAAGCAGTGCATCTTAAACACCGAGATGTCAAATGCAGATGAGTGTGCACTTAACAGCACACAAGCCTGATTAACGAAACTCTGCCTGAATATAAAACAGCACACACAGCCAGTACCACGCTGAGGAAACAGACATAAATTTGTCTCAGTTACCTGTTTATCTGCAGCAGGAACTGATGGCAGTGGCCATCACAAAATTCTATGACGGGCGGAGCTATCATTTACAAGCAATATTTCAGTGGTACAAACTGCTGACATTTTTATTGGTCAAAATCAGTGACTGACAGCAAATCACAGGACACCAGTGAGGCCTTCTAAACACGTCCCTTGCCACCACACAGAAAGTCTCAGATAATTCTGTAATCAATTTAAAAAATGATATTGATAAAAAATTTTTCCCCTTCTTTCCCTCTAATTAGGAGCGGTCCAGTCCATTGCTCCAGTGCCCACTGTGTCACCTGCAGCTGTGTGAGGAGCGCTGCAGTCGGAGGACATGCGCCACCCACAGGCCAGGAACAGAATTACACCCTCAGTGGCCACACGCAGAGCTGAAGTAGAGCTAGTGGCAGCTGGTAGCCTGCGAGCACTTGATGGGTCTTTGGGAAGAACAAGTGCAGCAGTAGCCAGAGGAACCGTGGCTAACTCAAGCTAATAGCCTAGCGGACGGCAGGTTAATCGCATGGCCAGGGCTGTAGTGCCCACCCTGTGAGCATCTTTACCAACCGACTCACCCTCGAAGCCCTCGGAGCACTGCTCTAGTGATAAATCATACATCTATCCCTCACATGACATCTTTAATTAATTCTTGTGTCAGTGAAAAAATATTGAGAAAGAACTGTAATACTTGATAAATTTATTACCCAGAGCATCAGAGGTTTATCAATAAATGATCCTCTTATTGAAAAATTGAGTTTTCCCTCTCCCTCTGTTAGGAGAGTCTCTCTCCTCAGCTTCTGCTGGAGAATCTTCCCTGTGCTGCAATCTTAAAACCTCCTTAAGCCACACAGTGTAGCTTCTCACACAGAGACGTGGGCTTAAAGTCTGCGTCATACATCTCCCTGTAAAAAAAAAAAGAGTTAAATCTCAGTCTTTCCGAAGGCCACAGTGAACTTCTCCCAGGTGTTTCTAATGAGGATATCGCCGTAGAAACCATTTTAATCTTGCCCAGTGGTATCTGTCCTGACCACAGCAGTCCGGCTGGGAGGGGTAAAGAAAGGAGTGTGATGCAATGCGAGGGGGAGGAGGCGGGACTCCGGCTTTGTAGCAAGCTGGCAGTTACGTGTCAATACCCCGGCCCACCATGTGGTGGCAGCAGTGCTCCAGCATAAGAGATGCCATAAAGCCCTGTTGGGAAAGGATCTTTGGGCATAGGCATAACCACATGGGGAAAACGGGAATAAACGTGTTAACTGAACTGGAAAGAACCTTTTGAAACACGTTTTTTTAAAGGGACCCTAGGTGCTACTACTACTACCACAAAACAAAACCAAGCTAAAAATATGGCAGGACATAAAATGTTTTTATAACAGCCTGTTGTCTACTTCTGTGCTTGCTGCCTCGAAGAGAATATTTTTACATTAAGTCCCTTGACATGTTCCATAAAAATTAAATTGGTTGTATATCAGTCAGAAAATGCATATTTAAGGACAATTGTAAAGGTAATTGTACAATAATAAAGGCAAGCTCCATTGCTGTTTTTTTTTTTTGTACTGCTTATGCTAGCTTTTTATTTTAGCAAATTAGTCAAAACTGCTAACACAACTTAAAAACTATATCTGCAAAAGTAAGTTAGACATCCAAAACTTATAAACCTCAACTTAATAAAATAAAATAAAAAAACACACGCAATGCACAAACCTTTAATGAAGTGACAAGATCACATTCATTTTCAGATTAAACCAAATTAAATAAAAGTATCAAGACAAAATCATTCAAACAAACACTTAACTTCTGTCAAAAAAACAAATGGTATAATGGCAAGTTGTATGTGCAAGTTTAGTCGTCGTATGTAGAATGGAGATAGAAATCTATTTGAATTCTAATTGGCATTATTTTCCATTGACATGTGGCCATAAATGTTCATCAACATGGTAACATGGTGGTTTCCTGTGCCAAGCACCTAGGACATAAACACTATGAGTACAACTCAGCAGTAATATCATCACAGCACCATCTAGACAAAGATGAGCAGCTTGTTGGAATGGATAGGGATTGGAAAACCCCGCACTCCCCATTCGTCAATGGGGTCATGAAACGGAGTACGGTGATGAATATAAAGACATAAATCACTTGTGCCCAGCAAACCTCTCTTGTGTGCATGGTGAACACTGACATTCTCCCAGACAATGACATATGTCACATGTTCATCAACTGTCAGGTCAAATGAAATGGTCAAATCATCTTTTATTTACATAGCGCATAGTACAAAGGAAGCGCCACATTATGCCTCTAAGTATAACCCAGCCAAGACCCATTAGTGTCTGATGCAACTCATCCAGAGAGCTGAACTGAGTAATGCTCTGTACCCACAGCAACATCGTCAGAAAAGCCAGCAAACACAACGTACTGATGTTGACCGCAAGCTGGCCGAAAGCTGGCCACAAATTGTAGGTCTATGGCTCTATGGTGTTCAGACCCTTTTGCCTGTATGTTGTGGGAGTGAAAATGACTTCGTCTACAAATATGACTTTGTGCTGATGAACGTCTCCTTCAATCTCCATTACTCGCCACAAGAAGACCACAGCAGCAGGTTATCATTACCTTTATGTACGTTGGTACACTAAAACTGCGCTGTACAGCTACATCACAATATATACTGTAATGATAGTCGTAACAAAAGGTTAATCCACATAGCTGTTGGGCCCTTGAGCAAGGCCCTTAACCCTGCATTGCTCCAGGGGGGATTGTCCCCTGCTTAGTCTACTCAACAATAAATCGCTTTGGATAAAAGCGTCTAAAAAGCGAAATAACAGATTATTATTGTTTAAATAATGGTCCTCTTACCCGCACATATTGAACTAACAAAGCTTTACCTCTCAGACTGCTTGTTTTGAAAGCTCCAAAGTGTATTGATTTCACTGTTACTTGGTGCCCTTTTAGAACCTGAGCCATTGCAGTCTCACTCACCATGTTCATGACCTGAAACCAGGCGGACTATTATTGTGCTAATTTCATTTGGAACAACAGGTCTAATGCTATGCTCTTGATCTCTGCTTTGCCCTGGGCTCACACCAGGGAAAATCAACTATCAATGGTGAGTAATGACCTCGTGCAGAACTACTGTAAGTCCACCTTACCCAAGGCCACCTGGAATAAGACCATTACATTACATTACATTACGTGGCATTTAGCAGACGCTCTTATCCAGAGCGACGTACAACAAAGTGCACTTTCACCAGGATATGGTACACTAACAAGCTTGTTCATGTTCTAATGCGAGCCCACTATTTCTCCCATTCAACATTGTGAACAATGCAGTTGTTAAAATAAGGCACATAAGCATTATGAAAAAGATAAAAATAAAATAATTTAGAGAATTATTATTATTATAATTTTTAAAATAATTATTAGAAGAGTCACTAATTCTCCTTATTTCAAATAATGTCTGGTTTGAGCACACTCAGCTATCCGCTATAGCAGAAAGACAAACAAAGGCAGTGGATAACAGGGACTTGAACCTGTGAACATTTGGGCCCATATCATTGCACAAACAGCTGGGTGACTGCATGCATATCTGCAAGTGCCTGCAAGTCTACATCCTGCTAATGGAGCTAGCTGCAGCACTGGGGCAGACCTACAGGTTTACCAACCAAGCTGGTCGGTGCCTTGCATGGCAGCCAATCGCCGTTAGTGTGTGAGTGTGTGTGTGAATGGGTGAATGAGAAGCATCAATTGTAAAACGCTTTGGATAAAGGCGCTATATAACTGCCAACCATTTACCATTTACCATTTCTATCTGGGCATTCCAAATGGGGAAATAGAGAGTAGGAAGTCGGGGTTATGTGCCATATCTGAACTGACTAGAACAGGGGTCTCTAACCCTGGTCCTAGAAAACAACAGGTTCAATTGGCTATTGTTGTTACACAGCATTCAATTCATCAGCTGAAGTATTTACCATTCTAAATGCTCCTACAAACCGGACAGTCTTTCATATTTAAAAAGGGAAGCTCAATTAATTGCAAGATGCAAGCCCTCATATCTCCCTTGTACTAATTGTGCAGTGTCTCTGACAGCGCTTGCCTTAATGTGTAATCCAATTAAGAGGTGATAAGCAAGCAGAGACACTGCCGCTTGCTGGAGTACGTTTAAAGATCTGGCGCCTGCGTATCGGATTTAATTCAGTCGCGCTCGGCTAGATTAAGAGGGGGAGGTCTAATTTGCAGTCTCCTCTGCAGAGTGCGAGTGTGAGTTGTCTTGAGTTGGCTGAAGCCTGTTAGCCTTTATCTTTGTGAAGACACTGACTCCGGTGTCCGCTGTTTCATACGTTCCCATCCCATCAGTTTCTCTGAGCACCGTCCACCCCACTCTGTTTTTAGCCCCAAACAACTATGTATTCAGAGTTAGTATTCAACAAGCTTAAAGGTGTTCAGAACACAGATCTGACTGCGATATCAGTCAAACCTCTAAACTCTATCAATCTAAACACAGGTATGAGACAACAGAACCCCAAGGTGGGGAACATATCACTGCTAAGAATGTCCTGTTCCAGTCTCTCTGAGTCTACTCCTCCTCCCAGGTTAAGATGTAAAATTGACAATACACATATTACAATTTAACATCAAATCCCTCTTGTGTGAACATAGTTACCTGTGGTAGGCAATACAATAAAGTTTAAAATTGTTTTTCAAAAATGAGTAAAAATGCTTGCACACAGCAGTGAGAGATTTATTTCACACTGACACAGAATAATGCAAACACAATGTTTGCCAAGCAGCCTTCATTCACAGGCTTCACTTAAATACATACAAATAACTAAGTGTCAGCATTATTATTGTAGGTGTGCCTATCTATTACCGGGTAGGACCCCCCCCCCCCCTCCCTTGCCTCTACAACAGTCTGGATTCTTCACAGCATGGACTGAACAAGGTGCTGGAAATATTCCTTTGGAATATACATGCGTACAGGCTGTCTCGATAGCATCACACGGTTCTTGCAGATTCTTCAGCCGTACATTCGTGTTGGAAACCTCCCATTCCACCTTCATCCCAAACGTGCTGTATTGGGTTGAGAGCCGGGGGCTGAGCAGGTCACTGGAGCACACTGAACTCATTGTTATGTCTGCGGAACCATTTTGAGATGATGAATGCTTTGTGCCATGGTGCGTTCTCCTGCTGGAAGTATCCGTTTGAAAAAAGGTAGACTGTGGCCATAAAGGGATGCACATGGTCAGCACAAAGCTGTAGGTATGCTGAGCCATTCAAATGATGCTCAGTGGTATTCAGGAGCCTAATGTGTGCCACTAAAACATTCCTCACATAGTCACACCACCACCCGCCTGCACCATTAACACAAGGCAGGATATCCAGCCGACCTCTCTCATTAACAAGGCGTTTTTGGCCACAGAGCTGCCGCTCACCACGGATGTTTTTCATTGCACCATTCTCTGAGACCGTAGTGTGTGAAAATCCCAGGGGGGCAGCTGTTTCAGAGATGCTGGAACCACCAAGTCGGGCAACAACAATCATTCCATGGTCAAAGTCGCTTAGATCAGGTGTCTCGGCCATTCTTTTTTTTTTAAAGATATTTTTTAGGCCTTTTTCAGCTTTATTGGAAAGTATACAGTATAGAGAGACAGGAAGAATGGGAGCGAGAGAGAGGGGAAGACATGCGACAAATGTCAGACGGTCGGATTCGAACCGCTGACGTCGCGGCTCGCAATGAGCATGCGGTCAGTGCTCTACAGGCTGCGCCACCGAGACACCCTCGCCCATTCTAATGTTTGGGTGAACTACAATTACATCTCTTCTCCATGTCTGCATGGTTTATATATTGAGTGGCAGCCACAGTTGCTGTTTGGAGGAACAGGCTATTTGCATTAACAAGCAGGTGTGCCTTATAAAGCGGCCACAGAGCGTATCTATTATTGAAGTGCCACACTAACATACACTCTACAGCAGGGCCTGCCCTGATCCCGGAGACCTACAGGGTTCGGTGGTTTTGTCTTTTACCGAAAAATCAGCAATTAGACTACTTCAGACCCGAGAAGCCAAGTGAGGTAAGCTAACTGTTGTAATCAACTGCTTGAGTTGATCCGAGATGTAATACTGAAAAACCAGTACCCCCTGTGGCTCTCCAGGACCAGGGACCACCTCTTTACGGCATGAACACGCACAAATAATGGCCTGTGGTGGAGAGGAGACAGCGGGAAATGTCAGACGCCAGGCCGTTTGACATGTAGAGCGCCGCGCCGCCCCGCGTGTCTGACTGCGCGTTTGACCTCACCCTGACACCCATTACTTTCCAACGGGCGTTTAGTACTCGGGTACGGTGCGAGCATTGTGGGTGCATCAGAGCGCAAGCTCCCTCCCTCCCCTTCTCCCCACACCGTAACGCCATGACGGTTCATGAATCCTGTTAAAGGGGTGCTGTCAGGGCAGAGGAAGCCCCATAGCCTTTCTTTGGCTTAATTCAGGCCTTTAACAATCCTTACAGGAGAAGCAAACATGGGAAAGTGACTTACCTGACATCTCCATATCAGCGAAAACACTACCCAACCACACAGCCTTCTGCTGGTGAATTGCAGGGGCTTACCTATTAATCCGCATTTCATTTTGATAGGGGGGTTGGGCTATCTCTGCTGCTGCTTCAAGCCCATTCCGGGCGGTCCTAATTATCTGTGACCGAAGGAGCAATTACAAGGAAGGAGGCATGGAAAATAAACATGACCAGATACATACAGTGCAGGACTGGTTCTGGTGGGACACCGGCCCTTCCTCTGATCCAGTCACTGCCTGCACTGTGGGCTGTTCTGATGCTGACCACACCAGTGTTGGCCTTGGCCTCATGCTCCGTGGCACAGAGATATTACGCCATGGCTGAAAGGCTGGGCCTCTGGGCGTAGCGGATTATCACACTACAGCACGCTCCGTGGAGTTTTACACGCACAGTCACGGGGACTTAGCTGCCAGGTGGTTTCGCCCCGTTGACACATTGCAGTGCTATGTCCCACAGTTTGTTATCTAACAGTTCATTAAGCTGTAAACAATTGAATGTGTGTATTTTGCGAGTGTGCGTGAGCAACCCATCAAATTACATCTTTTATGCCTGGTTTTATTTTCTGGGGCAGACAGGATGTTTTAGTTTGTCGCAAAGAGGACCCCTGTGGCTGTAAAAGGAGCCTAACCATTGTCGGCTTTGATTTCCCAAAACAAATCTGACACCGAAACACGGTCAACAAAATATTCCGCCCCAACGCTGTGGGCGTAATCTCATCCAGTTGATGAATTGTGTCCAGAAAACCCAAAGACGGTGACGAATGTCAGCCGATTTTAATTGCTTTGGGTACGACGAGGAAGAAGAGCCAAAACTCCCATTAGTTCCAGCAACGTCTGGTTGGAAAAATGATCTCACTTAGTACACTATAGTGGATTGGAACTTAGCCTGCGACAGCAGCATTACTGGAATAAGCAACTGTACATGGTTGGAGCAGGATTTATTTGCTTACTTTTAGACTACTCCCAGACACTGCTGAGAATAAGACAATGTGACTGCTCACATGGCAGTTGGGTGCTTCATCTACTCTACTCTACTTATTGGAAACTAAAATATTGTTAAAATATTATCCCCAAAATCCTTTTATGCGGACGATGTTCATACAAAGCTTCTCCAGTTCAGCTCCAGACCCCCAGCCCTGCGGGCTGTATGGCGGTGAGCCGTGGCTGGAACAGGCATTATCCTCGGCGGGCCACACCACAGCACAAACATTAAGTAAAGGACTGATTGCCATTCTTCCGTTAACGAAAGCAATGTGGGAGTTCAAGGACTTGCTCGGTGACCTAAATATGCATGTTCTACCGACCTCCGAAACAACGTTGACTTTCTCACTGGGACTGACCGTGCTCCAGTGTAGTAATCAAATGCATCTTTGCTGCACCAGTGCCCACAAAGCACTCCATTCCTACCGCACAGTGACACACTTTGAGATAATCGCCCTGGTGATGGAGACACTGCTTGTAGACCAGCTTCAAATCTCGATGGTTGCGACTTTTGAAAGCGGACCAAAAAAAAACAGGGCCAATAATGTTGCCAATGAGGAACTGAACCTGCAAACATTTGTCTACCAGACTCAACCACCACAAACTACATGACAACTCAACTCAACCATGACAAACTACAGTCTGTGCAAGGCAAGGGCTCGATTACAGCATGTCCATGCTCTGGAGTTAGTGATGACTGTTCATCCCTGGTCTCTGAGATCTGCAGTAGATGGGGACATCTAGTTTTAAGGCCATGCTAGACAGTAGCCTGCTCAGGCAAAACCAATCACAATGCTTCCCTCTCTGCAGCAAAGCACTGTGTCTGGTTCATGTCTGCCACTGCTAACACGATAGCCCTGCCTATTCTGAGAGCTCCTGTTGGGGCTGTGGTTTCCTAGTGTTTCCTATGCATGAGGTAATGGTTATTTTCAGGGAAATAAAATGGAGTTCACCTTTATCATTTGCCTTGATGGATCACATCAAAATTGGCATTGGTTTATAGTTTTCAGTGAGATATAAATAAAACATCAGTGTGAAAAGGAGCCCCATGGAGGGGGTTTGGCACATTGGATCAATAGTCACCTTCGTGCATGGAATTTTCCGGCCAAAACCGATCTCCCTGAGATTTATAATCTTGCAGAACTGGGCTCTTAATGGGGTGTTGGCTATCAATTTTACCTTCAGATTGGCCCGGTCTGGTCTTATCTGTCTCTTATTGACTTCTCCTCATCTGACTCTTATTTTTATCCCCGCTGGTTTATGCTTATACTGTTAAACTCAAAGCACATTTAACTGCCGTTTCATTCGTGCACATCCATCCTCACACTGAATTTAAGAGCCTGAGTTTGTGATTAAAAAACAAAACATGGAGCTCACTGGGTACTTTTTCCACAATTAACATCTCTTCTCATGGCAGGAAATCAATAGGAATTTTGACTGACTTGCTAACCAAGGCCTCTTCTCAATCTCAAACAGTCATTCACTTTAACTGGGAACAGCAATTTGAAGTGGGATATTTTGGTTTTTAGTTTCTTACACAATGTTATTATTTTATTCCAGCAACCTCAAAATAATAATAAAAAAAACAAAAAAATGATATATATAAAATACTTATATATATATAAGTATTGCCTCTTCTGCGGGGGAAGAAAAGCCATAGCTTAACATAAAGAGCACTTAGGTACAGCAACCTGCTATTAAGCCCAGTGACTGTATAATTGAACACTGCAGTATTCAGTCGTCTTCATAGAGAGACTGTTAATAAATTAAATGAGATACTGTAGAATTTTGACAATATACCCTGATTTTGGGAGTCCCTACATTGTATATGATGTGCCACTGACAGAGAAAATCCTTCTGCAAATGGCTATCCATGGATTCCATTAATCTGAAAATTTATAACAAAATACCGTTTTCTTCTCTATGGGATGTGAGTCAAGGTGGAGGAGGAGTTGTTGATCTATTTCTGATGAAAACGCTGCTGTGTTTACAGAAGGTGCCGCTTGTAATTAGACAGGAACAGGAGAAACAGGCTAATAACGGGCTGCCTCCTGCAGTATAAGAGGGAGCTGGTGCTGCAAGCAGGATCCTCAGAGATTCAGAGCTCACTCTCTGAGAGAGATCCTCAGGGATACAGAAAGCTCACTCTGAGAGAGAGAGAGAGAGAGAGAGAGAGAGAGAGAGAGAGAGATATTCTCAATGATACAGAGAGCGCACTCTGAGAGATCCTCAGTGATACAGAGAGCGCACTCTGAGAGAGATCCTCAGAGATACAGAGAGCTCACTCTGAGAGAGAGATCCTCAGAGATACAAAAAGCTCACTCTGAGAGAGAGATCCTCAGGGATACAGAGAGCTCATTCTGAGAGAGATCCTCAGAGATACAGAGAGCTCACTCTGAGAGAGAGAGAGAGATCCTCAGAAATACAGAGCTCACTCTGAGAGAGATCATCAGGGATACAGAGAGCTCATTCTGAGAGAGATCCTCAGAGATACAGAGAGCTCACTCTGAGAGAGATCCCCAGAGATACAGAGAGCTCACTCTGAGAGAGAGAGAGAGAGAGAGAGAGATATTCTCAGTGATACAGAGAGCTCACTCTGAGAGAGAGATCATCAGGGATACAGAGAGCTCACTCTGAGAGAGAGATCCTCAGAGATACAGAGAGCTCACTCTGAGAGAGAGATCATCAGGGATAAAGAGAGAGAGAGAGATAGAGGGAGAGATGTTCAGTGATAAAGTCATACACACATGCACATGAATGCCCATATGCACGCACAGACTATACAGACTAATTAACCCCTAAATGATTGTGAGAAATATGAGGTCAGGGCCCAGTGGCCCAATGTTGCTGTATTTATACATAACCGCAACATGGAATATTGTCTTTGAATACATTTTCCCCATTAGTTTCCACTTTCCCAGGCTTTAATTGCTGTTCTGAAGACCAGGAATGAAGCCAGCTGAAGACTAAAAATGTATACGGACAATTAAAACAAATATTTTGGACGTTTGCAGCCTTGCTTGTGGGCATTTCCAATGGATGTTGGCCTTACCGTGCCCCTGTCTCCACCCTCAGAGACACAACAACCTGGCTTTGACCCCTGTGTGAGGGACCGCTATCTATAGCAGTGCCCCAATCCCAATCCTTTTTGGGAGCTGGAGCAAAATAATGACCTGAAGGTTGTGGTTAGCACACAAACCCTAATGAACTGTTATTGATGAAAAGGACATCTGGCCT
The DNA here is from genome assembly GCF_963514075.1 of Conger conger. Lineage (NCBI taxonomy): Eukaryota > Metazoa > Chordata > Actinopteri > Anguilliformes > Congridae > Conger > Conger conger. The sequence goes on from NC_083775.1 coordinate 22,905,947, forward strand.
ACCAAGTAGCGTGGTTGGTAAAAGCACTCAGCACGAGTGCAGGTAGGGTTCTGCGGCCCAGACGTCACAGACCTGAGCCTGTGGACTGCCATTAGCCGACTGTAATGGAGCCTGCAGAGGGGGGAAACAACCCAACAGACTGCACCACACGTCTCGCCAGAAAAACGATTTTAGCAGGCACAGGAGTTCTCTCTACCCACTGCACCGCAATTGTTTTCAGATTAAAAAGTATATCTATTTAGTCAGTGGCCAAAGGACATGATTCTAGCTAAGTGGTAACAACATTTTTTTTGATAAACATTGTTGCTCCCATTGCGGCAAACAAGCAAAACACACGTTAAAAATCTCCTTTTTAATCAACATTTGAATAAATTGAGCCCTAATATGACAGTTTCTGTAATTACAGAACATCACATCCCACCGTTTTATTTTACTGAAGCAGAGAAGCAAGCGCACATGCAAATCATCAGGACAGCTCTTACCTCATGATTACCGTCGAACGCAAACGTCACATCTGCGTGGGGGAAAATAAGGCCTAGGCGAGAGGGTCAGGCAAATGGTAAATGGTTGGCATTTATATAGCGCCTTTATCCAAAGCACTGTATAATTGATGCTTCTCATTCACCCATTCATACACTCACTCACACACCAACGGTGATTGGCAGCCATGCAAGGCACCAACCAGCTCGTCAGGAGCATTTGGGGGTTAGGTGTGTGGCTCAGGGACACTTCGACACAGCCCAGGCGGGGGATTGAACCAGCAACCCTCTGACTGCCAGACGACTGCTCTTACTGCCTGAGCCATGTCGCCCCATAGGCGATTATTAGAGACAGAACCCCAGGGAAAGAGTGTTGTGCGCCAGGTTTTACAACGGGGCTGATTTATGGAAGCCTGGCACGTCTGACCTCAGGTAAACCTCTTTCTTTAGGGTTTGTATTTCTGCCCAGAAAGGGCTCTTTAGAGACTCGTTTCCGAGCGTGCGGACGTTCATTAAGGCTGTGAGGAACGTGGAGGCTGAAGGGAGGGGGCGTGTCGTGGACGACACACAAGCGTTAGCTCTGCCCATTTGAAATGCTAAAGCTAAAGACATAGACTCCCCACAGGTCCAAGGGACGTAGTATTAGTGTAGCATTGTTTGCAGAAAAACTACCAGGCTGAGATGAACACTTTTCTGCTTGCGGCAGGACACATACAGTACAAGACACAAACAGCATATTTGGTGCTGTATACATGCTGAAATAAAGTTATTGCACTTACATCCCACAGGAGAATGTGCAGGCCTGCTGTTTGCATATGCAAAGATGCCATAACCACTTGCATGCATTCTTTTTATATTGTTTTCTTGTCTGCTGCAGCATAGTGATGCAGCTAATATAGAGATCCAGGCCGAATCACTCAGGCCTTGCTACGGGTAGGGCTTTCTTTGCCATTAATACATTTTTGCATGTTCACACATTACATCATATTCATAATTAGTCAATCATGTAAGCATTGAAAATCTGGCATACTGGTAGGCTACGTGAGGTGAACACTGAGCTGAAGATTGCCAGGGTGGAAAGCCTCTCATTAAACTGATTATTGGTCACGACCTGTTTTCAATTATTTTCCTTGATTAACAACACAGAACTTAATTCACAAAAAACTCAATACCATCACCTATGGCCAGTTATTCACAATTAGGCTATCAGGCAAGTAATAAGATTCATTTTATTTGCATTGCAAAATTGTGCACATTTTATCACCATTATAAAATTGTGGACACATGCACTCTTCGTTCTCTGCACTGACACTGGATGAGATCGGGAATGATCTTCACGGGCAGATTTTGTTAGATAGCATTTATTGTAGGTTGTACTGAAGCTAATGCAGTCAAAGTGCTGTATCTTTTTTCATTCAGTGAACTGAGTGATTTAAAATTATTTTTCTAAATTGAATTTTTCGTTTCATATCCCCTAACATGAACGTGTGCGTTTAGAGTTTTTCCACCAAGTAATTATTCAGATTTCTGGCACATTAGTTAATCAAGAAAAATAGATGAAAACAGATTGAGACCAATTATCAGTTTAAAGGGGATTTTTCCATCACATTTGTTTTCAGCTGCCACTGAATTTCACTTATTCAATACGGGATATTACTGCTTTATAAATCCTTATGTGGGGCGACATGGCTCAGGCAGTAAGAGCAATCGTCTGGCAGTCGGAGGGGTGCCGGTTTGATCCCCCGCCCGGGCTGTGTCGAAATGTCCCTGAGCAAGACACCTAACCCCTAAATGCTCCTGACAAGCTGGTCGGGGCCTTGCATGGCAGCCAATCGCCGTCGGTGTGTTGGTGTGTGAGTGTGTGTATGAATGGGCGAATGGAGAAGCATCAATTGTACGGCGCTATATAAATGCCTGCCAATTACCATTTACCATTTTATTCCTAATGAACATGGTTGTAAGCTTGTATAAATACTACACAGTAAAATATCCAGCGTTAATCCAACTCTAACATAGTACAGACACAATATGGACCAAATGTACTAGTTAATTTATCACTGAACAATTTACTCTGTAGTAAGTATTCTCTTATTATCGGTCAGCAGTGAAGCGTAGGGTAGTCACAACAGCAGTGGGTGGCGGGCGCATTGGCAGGCCTGGGGAAAGAGACGTGTGTGTGAGTGTGTCACGCGTGTGTGCAGCGCATCGTGAGAAAGGCCTGGCACTGCCAACCTCACACAGCGCCTCGCATGACTCCCAGACGGCCCTGATAGCGCATCAAAAGGCCCCAATCTCTGTAGATCCTAGAACCACTTCACATTGTTTTCTTGCCTTTGTACTTCAATGCAGAGAGGCAGCTTTTATAGAGATTCAGGTCTTTTTGGTCTACCGTATGTCAGGTAAGTTACATTCATATTTTCAAAGATATTTTCAAAAGGTGATGACGACAAATCTATTTAGTTTTTAACTAAGGTTACAGAGGAACATTTACAAACTATTACACTATTACCTATTTAAGCCATTTTTCTGTAAAGAGGAAAAACACATGCAAAATGTTCAATGTTTAATCAGTTCTAGTATACTAACACTGAGTAAAATTAATACCTGCTAATGTTAATTAATGTTAAAATGCCACTAAAAAGTTGAATTAACACTGAGCACTTGGCCTGTTAGCTGTTGTTGGCATCCACACAGCTTCCTCAACCCCATCTGTTTCTTTTACTTCCTTCAAAACAAATGAATCCGCTTGCTAAAAAAGCAGCGTATTAACTGCAGGCTTCCCTAGCAAACGGTGACCCCGCCAGCGTTCCTCTCTCACACCGGCAGTACTGCGGTCAGCGAGCGGCAGGGCCGTTCAGCAGCTACTTCACATTCTCCCAACAGCTGGTCCCCCTCCCGCCCGCCCGGGCGGAGCTGTCTGCTGGCGGAGGGAGGCCGCGCGTTCGCGGTCTCTCCCGCGCGGCCCGTGACAGCGCTCCCCGGTATTTCTCCTCCTCTCCGATCCGCACGTCTCTGACGTGCGCACGCCGCTCCCGTCTCAGGAACAGAGGAGACTGGGAGATGAAGCGGTGACATGGGGAAGTAGGGGTGTGTTTACATCTTCCTAATCTTTCAGAGAGAAGCGGAGCTGCTCTGCTCTCTGCTGTCTGCCATGAACAATCCACACAGGGCCCATAGTCCCTCAGCAGGGCGTTCTGCCTTTCAGCTCAGAGGAATAATGTTGTGATATACACAAGGGAAACTCCTAGAACTCTGAGATTCATTATAATTATGCACCCTGATCAATGCAGTGCTACTGTTCATTTTTGTTTTGCTACGGTGCTCTGGGAAGAGACAATTATAGCACCATTGGGTAGTGTTATATCACTGCTGCTGGCCTGTTTTACCTTGAGCTGTTTTTTGGTATTTACATAAAAAAGAGCATATCCGCATTAATTCACACATGTATTATCCTTTTTTGTCTATAGGAAAGTTCCCTGTTGTCTGTACTTTGCATTCCCTGATGAAGAAAAACAGCTCAAGCTTGGTATTGAAACAGCTGGTAGCTGGTTGACCAGTTCGGACCAGGTCCCAGCTTGACATGGTTTGACCAGCTCAAGCTATGTTTTGAAACAGACCAGCTACCAGCACTAGCTGGTTGACCAGTTTGCTCATGCTGGTTGACCAGCTTGTACCCACCTAGACCAGCTCATGACCAGCTTGACCAGCTCAATTTTCATGCTGGTCAAGCCGGCATAGCTAGATTTTACAGCAGGGCTGAGAAGACTGTTGAAAATGTTTTTAACATGACTAAAACAAACTAAATCTGAAAACCAAAGAACGGGAGTTGGATGAGACAGTCCCCCTGGCGTATTCCTGATGGTCTCTCCCTCTCGCCCATCCCGCGCCCCCACCCCCACGCCCCTCCACTCCACTCCACTCTACGCTCTCCCTCCGCGTGAATCATTCATCACCCCCGCGTTTCTCTCTGTGAATGTGAAATGGCAGGGCCCCATCGATTGGGCTCTGGGGCCCTGCAAGCTGCAGGCGAGAGACCCAGGAGGGGGTGTGAGGGGTGGGGAACACGCGGCGGCAGGACAGACGGAGGGGAAGAGCGGGTCTCCGTCGAGCCGTGGGAATCCGTAAGTAAGCGCCGTCATACGACGGTACACCAGACCACCATCTGCCCACCGCAATCCACATACCCCAGGCCCGGCTCCACGCTCCGTACAATTTATTTTATTTGACTTTATTTATTTTTTTACCACCTCCCATGCATTCAGTCTGATGAAAAATGCAGGCCTCGGTGCTATATGTCAAGGCCTACACTCCCCCCCCCCCTTCCCCCATCTCTACTGTAAAGCTCTCTGGCTGGGGGCCCCTGAATTATAGATGCAGCCTTCAAATTTGCTCTTTGAGGAAGGGGCACCATGCCAGCGTATGACTCACGTAAGTTTTCTTGGAGTGATTCTTCCCTTCAGGCCCTGCCCATGGCAGTCAGATGTGGAGTACGGACGCTAATGATGGACAGATTTCTCCCGTGAGGTCTAATCTCTGATGACATGGCATGGGAGTCAGTGGCAGATAGGGGAAGATGTCTTAAATGTAGGTATCGATTGAAGATGCGGGGTTTGAGAAAAACATTTTCGAATCGAAAAACTACATTCAAGAGAACATTGTTTCCTTGCACTCAACTCCACTCCACAATCCTATTCCGGTTTGCAGCATTGCAGCCTCCACCATGGCAAATTCTGCTAAAACTTTTTGTTGAGACTATGAACTGATATTTTGATAAAAACCCTGTTTCGAGACTATGCACTGATGTTTTGATAAATGTGCTGTTTTCAAGTTGGCCATACGCTTTGGCTATCTTACACTACATTACACTCATTTAGCATTGCGTTTTGCTCTTACAATTCACGAGAACATTAGTGCAGCCACCTGAGTTACATGAACAGTGCCAGGCCTGGCTAACAACATTCCCAATTCAGCAAGACTAGTGTGCATGCAGCATCACAGAAGCACTAATACAAGTTATCTAGGCCAACCAGCCCCTATGCATCCACACACACAGCACGCCATCATTGGTACACAGTGCCAAAAGCCAGCCCCCACCCTTGGAGAAGCAACATGCTGCTAAAAGCCCTTCGTGGTGACAGTCCCTTCACTGATAACAAGGCGAATGTGCAAACATTATTTCTTTTTAAAAATTGACAGCAGTGTGACGTGTCGTTTTGACACTGTCCGTTGTGTGTTTCGGGTATGGTGGATAGAGCTGGGTTGTGTTAAATTGATCACAAGGTTTTTCGTCCCTCCTGCCCTCCTGCCGTTGTTTTGATTTCCCCGGTGATCAGCACTGACAGACAACTATATTAGCACTGCTGTGTGTAACAGAACCTGCCAGCACAGCAAGAAGCTTTTTTTTTTAAATATTCTTTTTCTACGAAAACTACAAATATTAATAATTGTCACAGTGAACAAATATTTCTCAATTTGCTTTAAATCCTGAAACGAGCAAAGTTTCAGTGAACTTGACCTTCCTCCGTTAAGAAGCACGGTTTGGTGGCATTGTTTCAGGTTCAGATGATCATTTAAAAATGGCCATTTCATTATTGTTTTGAAGATAATTTCTCACTCTCCACCCATAAGTAATGCTTCAATTCAATTCAATGTGATGCATTTACAGAGTTATTTTACAGAGAACTATCACAAAAAAGATTTACATAAAAAACTGGGTAGAAAGCAGGCCGGACCCCTAAAAAGCAAGCGTGGGGAGTTTCAGATTGTTGTTGTTGGGGAGGAAGCAGCACTCGGGTGTATTCCTGGTGAACAGCTGATCCGTGTAGGGGCTGGAATTCTGAGGGGATGACCCACAACCCCCCACCCCGTTCCATTCGTGGCCACCTTAATGGAAAACATTTTGTCGAAGCCGGTTTGAGCTCACGGGAGTGGAAATGCTTGCTGTGGAAAAGGCCTAAATTATTGATTGGCCGAGTTGTAGCCTTAATTGAGTGCCTTTAAAAAATTGAACAATTACATTTTCTGTCTCAGTCTGGGATTTTTCTTTTTTGAAGTAAAAGAATAACGGGAGAGAAAAAAAGAAGCCCAAGTCAGGAGGACATGCTCTGGGACACGGTTTCATAAATGTGTTTGAGTGGGACGTCTGGTCCTGTGCACTGAGTCAGAAGAGCAATGCGAACAAAGACCCCTCCACTGAGTGGCCAACAAGAGGGTCGCACGGCAACACGAAAACCTACATAGAACTCACCTTTTTAAAATATAAACTGCTATCCAAAAAAAGTATTCTTCTGTAAAACAGAAGGGTTTGGGTTTGATTTAAACCCAAAATAGCTCAGCATTTCAACATCTTGGACCTTCTACGGTACAAAGCCCTTTTCTCAGCCTCATTTTGGTCTGACATGGGGAAAGGGTGGGCTGCGCTTGCTTGTACAAGATAAGACATCTTGTCATGCAACCCATGTTGTCCTGTAGATGCTGTGCCCTCCAAAAACACTTATTGTCCACGCTGTGTCCGGTCGACTGGTCTGAAAGGAACCAGAGGGTTGCACTACCGGGGCAGCTGACACACATGAGCTGCAGGTGCCCATCTGTCCACAGGAGGCACCAGAGAGCAAGTGAAGTGGTTCTTATTCTATGGATCTAGTCGGAAAGAGTGGACACACCCACTAATAACACCATCATCTCTCTAGGGGGACAGTTCATAGGAAATGAACAAATCAGTTACAAGTCTTTAAATGAGCACAAAATGTAGGCATATATTCAAATCAGCGATTTTCTATATACCAGAAAGCTGCTGCATGGCTTACCGCACAGAAAACAGGTTTAGAACACTTTAGCACTTTTATTTAATTTCCAAGAAGCCCGTGGCTAATGACAGCTTATGGCTTCTGCAACATTAAAAAGTGAAACCGAACGATTATGATCAACTGGGAAGTCAATAACACAGGACACCAAGCCACAGCTGACACTGGGGTGGATCAGCTTCAACAGTAGGATGCATCTTATTCACCACTGCACCATGTTCACCACTGCACCATATTCATTAAATAATGTTATATATAGAGAAGGGCCAACAGTCCACAGGCAAGAATCAAACCCCTGGCCACAGAGAGGATGTATAATCTACACTCAGTGACCACTTTATTAGGTATTTATTAAACTTATTTTTTAGTCTTATTCAGCCTTCTGCTGCTGTAGTCTATCCACTTAGAGGTTTGACGCGTTGTGTGTTCAGAGATGCTCTTCTGCATAGCACTGTTGTAATGTGTGGTTATTTGCATTACTGTCACCTTCCTGTCAGCTTCAATCAGTCTGGCCCTTCTCCTCTGACCTCTCTCATTAACAACGTGTTTCTTCTCACTGGATGTATAATCTATAATCTACAAACACTGTCACACAGTGTCACAACATGTGCCATGTTCCAGAAATACACCAAGCCCATAGTGGAACAGGTTGCACTTGACCCAGCTTATGTTATGTTACCTTTCATAGAGCATTTTCTTATGAATGAGTAATACATATGTTATGACACATCAATGAACATGTTATACATGCTTTTATGTATGCACAGTAACTTCACTGACGCCACGTTTGCGTGTCCATGTACATGGGTGCGGCAAACTTACTGATACCGGTGTATACAATGTACAAGATATAATGAAGCTCACCAAATATTTGCAAACCAAAATAATGAATGATGACAAGTGGTAACCACATGTGGAGTGAGTCCCAGCATGACTTAACCTCTACTCTTAAGTCAAGGACGGACAGAGTTTGCTCTAGGTACACACTGCAAATCAACGGTTATGATTAACATCCTCTTTTAATTATACTATGTCCTAGATTTTGTTTTTCCTGGAAAAATGCATAATTACTCCAAAAATGATATTATGAGTTGGGATGATTCATGCTGCCTGCCTCACTCAGGCCCCCCCCCCCCCCTCTCTCCATCACCATCTCCCATTTTACGCCCTCCTGACTGCCACATGGAAGGTGCTACTGTGCTAATGTGCAGACATGTTTTTGTTTCACAGGTCAAAACACCAGACCATAAAGGCGGTGTTTGTTTTTACTACACACACGGTGTCCATTTTGTGACTATGGACAATTAAAGGAGAAAAGATTCCAGGCAAAGACAAGGACAGCAGTAGCGCACACTCACAGGTATGTGCATACAAACGCACACACACATGCTCTCAAACACAAGCTCAGTACTACAAAAACACAAAGGGCAGCACAGCTGTGGTTGGGCTCTACTATTTTTGTTTTGGTTTCAAAGTTATTTTTCCATCTCCTAAAAATGATACTTTTACATAACACAGCTCAATGTTTGTTTTGTAACAGATGTGACACAGAAACCCAATTTTGTCATCTTTTTTAACGACCAGGTTGCTAAAAATAAGTTATTTCACCATCTCTCTCTCCTTTTTAAAGTCTTACCACTCTGTTCACTGGAAACAATCTCCAGTCCTCAGCATGATATGTGTCACTGCCCTTGTTCTGGCTTAGCACTGTTAACAATTCATCTCCCCCCTCCCTTTAGAATTCAAAGCTCATCACCAGCTCGAAGGGAATTCTGACAGAAATATTGCTTTATATATTACGCTTAGTACAAATGTCTAGGTCTAGAAAAAAAAAGAAGAGATAATTTAATCTCAGTGACACTTTCTGGTAGGTTAGAACGTATGCAAAGACCTTCTTCAGATGTGTTCATCCAACCAATTTATATGTAAATATGTTCCTATCTATATGTCGAGAGTGACATATGTCTAAGCATATATCTTCAAACATGGCAGGTTTTCTTTTAATCAACTATGCCTGTTTAGGAATTTGGGCTGTGCTACAGAGAAGTGGAGGAAAATGTACTTAATCATGGTTGATATAACACTGAACACTTGGTATGAGCACAGTGTATTATCTGAAAATGAATAGGCTAAACACGAATGACACTGGAAGCTGACATCTCTGTTCTGGAGGCTTATGGGTTGTACCTTTGATAACAGAGTCACCATACTAGTTCTATGTCGTACGGTGACAGCATTTCTCCTGATGTCAATCCAACTTGACCCATCCACAGCGCTAAAGAAACTTTAAGACCCCTCATTGTGCGATAATGTTTCATAAAGCCTACCCTGGATCCCTCCATCATCCAGAACTACCGCCCGGTATCTCTTCTTCCTTTCCTTTCTAAAACTATAGAACGAGCCGCTTCTACTCAACTTTCTTCCTTCTTTTCTAACAACAACCTGCTAGACCCCCATCAGTCTGGCTTCAGATCGGGCCACTCGACAGAGACTGCGCTCCTCTCCGTCAGTGAGTCACTTCATGCCGCACGAGCAGCCTCCCTCTCCTCTGTCCTCATTCTTCTAGATCTCTCTGCTGCCTTCGACACTGTGGATCACTCCATCCTCCTGTCTGCCCTGTCAGCAACGGGCATCTGTGGCACAGCCCTGGACTGGATTGAGTCCTACCTCTCTGGTCGCTCCTTCCAGGTTGCCTGGGCTGGTTCGGTATCGACACCTCGGCCCCTCGCCACAGGAGTTCCCCAGGGCTCAGTCCTTGGCCCGCTTCTTTTTTCTCTCTACACTCGCTCCCTTGGCCCTGTGATCACTGCACATGGGCTATCCTACCACTGCTATGCGGACGACACCCAACTCTTCGTCTCGTTCCCGCCGTCTGATACGCAGGTTTCAGCCCGTATCTCTGCTTGCCTGAGGGACATCCAGAGCTGGATGGACAACCACCATCTAAAGCTCAACCCAGGTAAAACTGAAATGATATTCATCCCTGCTAATACCTCTCCCCATCTGGATCTCTCCATTTCCCTCGGGGATACCACACTCACGCCGTCACCCAGTGCAAGGAACCTCGGCGTGGTGATGGACAGCAGACTGTCCCTTTCCGAGAACATTGCGGCGGTGACCCGGTCTTGCAGGTTCTTCCTATACAACATACGGAGAATCCGCCCCTTTCTCACCCCCTACTCGACCCAGCTCCTGGTCCAAGCGATGGTTCTGTCCCGCCTGGACTACTGCAATTCCCTCTTGGCTGGCCTCCCAGCGTCCGCCATCAGACCCCTCCAACTCATCCAGAATGCAGCAGCTCGTCTGGTCTTCAACCTTCCCAAATACTCACACGTCACCCCCCTGCTTACTTCCCTCCACTGGCTGCCTGTCATGGCTCGCATCAAATTCAAAACATTGGTGCTAGCCTTCCAAGCAGTTAAAGGGTCTTCCCCAGCTTATCTGCAAAAAATCATCAGACCCTACACCCCTGCCAGACCTCTTCGTTCAGCCTCCACAGGCCGCTTGGCACCTCCCCCTCTCAGAACCTCCACCTCACGCTCACGACTACTGTCTGTTCTGGCTCCACGGTGGTGGAACGAACTCCCCGTTGAGGTCAGAACTATAGAATCTCTCCCCACCTTCAAGCGCAAGCTGAAGACACACCTCTTCAAGCAGCACCTCTCCCCATCCCTCCCTACCTCCCTGTGAACCTTAATTGTTGTCTCTGTGACTTGCTTTGTGTATCGGTATTTTTATTTGGCTAGGTAAGCAGTGTTTGGATAGTTAACTTTGGTAACTTTTGCTCTGTTTGTTTGTTTGTTTGTTCAAAAAAAAAAAAAAAAAAAAAAAAAAAAATGGCCCTTGTCCTTATCTTTGTTGTACAGGTAGCAGTTGAAATTGTACTTACCTCTGGGGTCTTTCAGCGAACTTATCCCTGGTTATGGGTATGCACTTTGTTGTACGTCGCTCTGGATAAGAGCGTCTGCCAAATGCCAATAATGTAATGTAATGTAATAAACCCCCCCCCCCCCCAACGAGTCTGTATCAAAGGCCTTTGTCTGCGGGAACAGTCCAAGAGTTGGCCGAGCATCCGAGAGAGATTGTGCGCTTCACCAGGGAACTTTATTACTTTTGGTTGACCTGTTTGTCAGAGCAGAGGGGAGAGAGATCGCCTGACTGGAGAACAGAATTACGGTCATCAAGGATTCTTCTCCTACAGCAGCTATCGATTTTTCTCTCTCTAGCGCTCCTCTCTCCGTCTCTCTCCGTCTCTCTTCTTCTCTCGCTCCTCACACATTCGCTTGCTGCTCACACTGTTGTTTCAGAAGCTGGGAGGTTAAAAAGGAACGAGAGGCGGAGAGGCCGTGCGGTGAATAATGCGGCACAAAAACGAAACGCGCATTTCAATTTGGGCGAGGGGTGCGCTAATGTGCTAATGGACGGGGAGCCGGGGTTCTGTGAAAGATGGGGGCGCTCAATTAGCGCGTCTGCTCCTGCGCCAAGGTCTAATTTAATTCCTTCCAAATTCCGATGACGTTTGTCCATTTAGCACTTTTTCCCTGATGAGCAATGTTTTAAAAAACATGAGGATACACAAAGTTAACTTTGAATTTATACTTTCATCAAAGTTTAGTTCTTCAGTGAATTTTGGAAAGCACAGCATATGCCCATGATGTAATCATCCTTGCCACAGCCTTCCACCCCCACCCCCTATTGTCACTGATAACTGTGTTACATCTTTGGTAAATCATTACATAATGCTAATTGTGTATTAAAAATGACATCACACCCAGAAACTTTGAAGTGGCATAAATGTGCCAGCGATACATCCTCTGCCGGACACCGGGAAAGAAGCCAGTACTTTTCAAAATGCTATCCTCTCCAGCACCTTTGAAGCCATAAAAATGTCTATTTTCCATTGAGAACTCTCTGAAAATAACTGGTCACACTTTACAATAACGGCACATAAATTGGCAATACTGAATGTAGTCGTTGGCATGAAATAATTGATGTACAAATACATTCATGAAGCATGAAATTAACTTCATTAGTTAATGTATAATTAATGCATTATTACTAATGTATCAGTTACATAAATGTTTATACATAAGCAAACCATAGGATAAACTTATAATTACTGAACCATTAACTTTTTAAAATTCCATTCTGAATTGGTATTAACGAATATAGTTGTTTAATTCATGACTTAAAAATACAAACAAGCTGTACAGATTAACTTCTCAATAGTTAGTTAATAACTACATTAGTGAATGCCACTTAATGTAATCTTATTGTAAATGGTAAATGGTTGGCATTCATATAGCGCCTTTATCCAAAGTGCTGTACAATTGATGCTTCTCATTCACCCATTCATACACACACTCACACACCAACGGCGATTGGCTGCCATACAAGGCACCAACCAGTTCGTCAGGAGCATTTGGGGGTTAGGCAATCCTCCGACTGCCAGAAACTGCTCTTTCTGCCTGACTCTTACTACCTGAGCCAATGTCGCCAGTGTTACCAAATAAATTCTGCGTAACGGCCATGGCCACATGGAAGATTGACCATCCTCCAAGCGCATTAATTAGTGCTCACTCCTCACACTGAGATGACAGTGGAGTTTTGTGATTCAAGTGGTCTCAGCCATCTGTGAGCAAAGCTGAATGTGTGAATAAAGATTATTTTCTGTGAAAATGAAACCATATTTGTATTTGACAGTATTTAACTTTGTACCACGGCCTTACCGGTTAATGTCAGCTAGCCAGCTTGCGTGAGCTAGCAAGCAGACATTTTCTCAATGGCAAACTTTGCTTCCAAAGAACATTATCTAGTTAGGAAGCAACATTAAGCTGGCTAGTCACCTTCTCATGACAACTGACTCTGAATCTTGCCCTTAAACAACGGTCTCCACTGGTTAACAGTCCAGGTTTACTAGCAAATTCCATTCCATCTTTTCTACTCACCTAAATCATCATTTTATACAAGCAGATGTGTTCCAAGTAAATCTGCAACCTCAAATTTCTAAACAATCATAACAGCCATTTTACTTATAACTCTGGGCACATTATTCTTATCATGATATATCGTTTCTATTATAATTTTTTTTATTGTCAGAAATTTTACCTCCAGAAAATCACAGAGAAGCATGAAATGAGATCTCAAAGTGAACATTTGCAGGGGGAGGGGGGGTTGGCAACAAATCAACGCCACAGATTTCCTAGTCTTTAATAAACAATATATTGATCAGCCAAGACAAAATACAATAAACCCACTGCCCTTATATGGCATTTTCCCATCAATCCCTGTAGCAGGTGTGTTGATTCATGCATACTAAACCACAGTTTACAGAGGTGCCTCTAACTGTGAATGCAGCAACATTTATTTCAACTTTAACCAAAAGGGAAAGGTCAGTCTCAGTCATTAAGAGGATCCTCTTCTTTAATAGTCTCCATTTTGGGAATCGTCGTGCCACACACTGTACTCTGTAGCTTTTATTCCCACCACCTCAAAATACTTGCACCCAGTATTTTCAATTTCATTCCACTGAATTCCAATCTTAAGGCCCATATTAAATCTAAACTTGCTTTTGCAAAGAGAAAAGGCCAACTTGTAGTCATCGGCTATGTAACTGCGTTTTTGAGCTCCCCACAAAGGCCTCGGCCGTGATTAACAGTGTTTGTTCTCTCTGCTCTCTCTCTCCTGCTCTCTCTCTCTCTGTGTGTGGTAAAGGAGAACGTTCTGTCTTTGCACAGCGATTATACAGGGAATTGGAGCACACATGACCGTGTCTGCTACATGGAAGGAGTGGGGATGAAGGTGGAGGGGGGTGGGGGGTGGACTTGCAGACTTGGTCATGCGTGTAAAAAGGAGTCATCCTTTAGGAGACTCATTTATGTTTCAGGAGCGTAGGTGGGCTCTGACGTTTGTGCTCCACGCAGCCATTATGGAATTCCCACCGAATACACCATCCCCATCTGCCAGCGTGCAGAACTCGCTCCCAAAACACTGCCCGCCCTGTCCTGTCTCAGCGCTGACTCTAACCTGGGTCCTGCCTGCAGAACTCGCTCTCAAAACACTGCTCGCTCTGTCCTGTCTCAGCGCTGACACTAACCTGGGCCCTGCCTGCAGAACACGCTCCAAAAACACTGCAGCCCTGTCCCTAACCTGGGTCCTGCTTCCAGGGCCTGTGTATGTGTGTGTATGTGTGTGTGTGCACGCGCGCATATGTGTGTCTGTGTATGTGTGTCTGTGTGTTTATGCACGCGTGTGTGTTTGCATGTGAACATGTATGTATGCACGAGTGTACATGCATGCCTAACTGTGCATGTGAGCATGTAGTATGCGCATTGGTGGGGTATGTGTGTATGAGCGTGTCTGTGTTTGGCAGCCTGTGGCTACATGTTCATATACGTGTGTAAGTGCATTTGCGTGAAAAAATTGTTTCTCTCCATGGCAGTCCTGAAGAATTCATCTTTTGGAGACAATTGTCACACTGGTAAGACACATTTTTTATACTTATTACTAATGTCATATAATAAAGTAATAACAAAAGTGCCCTAATTCTTTGCCAAAAAAACTCATCAAAACATAACATGGAGCAAGAATAATTCAGGTATAACTACAGTATTCAGTATATGTATATAACAGAGAATAACATTTCACGTGGCCTTATAAGTTAAAAAAGTTCTATAGATCAACATAAAAACACACACACACACACATGCGCACACACACACAAACTGTCAGACTTTTGTGACTTCTTGGTCACACTGCACTGCACATATTCCAAAAACACATGAATAGTGCCTGGGATAGTGTCATTTATAGTGTAATTTAGTTAACAAAACACCTTTATGAACCAGTCATAAGTAACAAAGCTTCATGCGGGATGACACAACTCATAACCTTATATAAAATGCTCAGAAGTGATGTCACATGATGTCACTTGACCTTGGGTCAAACCTCTCACCATAATTCATGCACACGTGTTTATGAATGATTCATTAGGATGCGATGCTGTGAGAAAGAAGGCATTTGTCACGCTTCAAGAAATCCTCAGGAACATGTACTTCGTAAAAAATGTGACCGGTTTTTGAATGCCGATAGGCAATAGCACAATTCATCATCCCAAGTGAATCCTGTATTTTTAAAATAAATGAACATGTTCAAGTCAGCTGACGTCATTGTGCTGCGTTCAAAGAGGATTGAAAATGATATGATACTTCCTGAGAATAAAAAGAACAAGGTGAAAATAGAAATTCAGCATATTAACCAGCCCTAAATGGCAAGTCAACCTACGCCGGCTTACAAGCTTTTTGTTAAACATCTCACAACACACTTGGAATCCAGTACGGAAAATCTGACTGCACACACACCACTCAGGAACGTATTATCTGAAAAGAGATACAACACAACAAAAAAAACACTCAAAGGAATACAGACTCAGCGGTTGCTCACAGGAAAGCAGTCTACAGAAAAAAGCGTAATAACCCTAACCTCTGTCAGCACCCCATCCTTTACCCTGATGCCAGACCCTTTGGGGTCATCACATGGTGACACTGCTTTATGGTGCCATAAAGCTTTCTTCATTTTCTTTTGAGCAAAACAAGAGAAAAAGTCATTCCGGGTCCACGGCGTTGAGAAGCAGAAGGGAATTCTCGGGAGGTTAATGTATATGATTATACACCCACAAGAGAAATGAGGTGGAAGGGGTGAGGTGACTTCCTAGCACTGACAGGGATCTTCATGAGGGAAGGTCTGGCAGAATTAGCCCCCTCCCCGTGCTTAGGTAGGGCTTCCGTCAGCCCCCGCGTGGGCCTGGCGTAGGCTCTCACGCGGACGAGCCGCGGAGACTGTTCGTCTGTAATTAAGGGCCAGGCGTGGGCGCTCCGTTTCTGACGCCGAGTTGACGTGTTTTTTTTTCTTCTCTCGCGTTCATTTATTTATTAAAATGTATTTGCTAAACTTTGACTGGAGCCGCAGAGCCGCGGTGGCCGGAGGGAGCCTCTGCCGGAATGATAAACACTCAGGCAGGGCTGCCAGCCAGCTTTATTCACAGAGCCCTAAAACGTCAGCAGCTTGCGCTGGTTTATCTGCACAGCCCCGGCTCCCGCTGCTCACAGCGCTGAGGTCACACGCCAACGCTGAACTCTGAGCGTGAAGGCAAATACGCATAACACATTCTCATTCAACACGCCTATATCACATGGAGACCGATCACTATCGATAAACTTCAACTCTATATGCAAGGTGATGTAATCAGGCTAGCTCCACTTTAGATAGCGAAATAAAAAATTCAATTAATAATAATAATAATAATAATAATAATATGTTATTTGTCTTGCATTAGTTAGGTTTGTATTAGCTTGCTATCTTATTTCCAACATTGTTTGCAGTAGTTTCTTGGGCGTCATTAGCTTGCCATCTACATGGCTCGCTAAGAAAATGAGCTAGGTAGCCATCTACATAACACTGTGAACTTCACACTTGAAAGTTAATGGGACAGTTAGTAGCCAATATTTCTGCCGTTCTTAGATAATAATGCAAGAATTATGTTGTTCTTCCACTATAATCACTAGCAATTTGAGTTAACCCTTCTCCATTTTGAGTATTTAAGCGAAGTGGATTGAGAGCGATGATGTAAAAAAATACAATGATTCAATGGGTTAATACGGGCATTTTCCATTGAAACGTTCTCTACGAACATGCAAGTTTCATTGTTTGTGTGAAAGACGTGTAATCGGAAATACAAATGCTCACTTAGCTTCGTGGATGGACACCATTATCTTTCAACTGACCCTTTTCATTGCAAAAATAACGCAGTAACATTAGCCTACAAGACAGATGAGGTAGGTATTTATTTAATACCTATTATTTAAATTAAATGTAATTTCTATCTTTAGATACAATTTGGATACAAGACGCATATCAATGTGTATCCATCCTATACATCACCTGTACTCCCCCCACCCCACAGGACCAGCCCTATTTCAATCAGGACATGGCTCTGGCACTGACAAACACGGACACTTACACACCCTGGGGAAAGAGCCCTGACGTATATGAGGAATGGCGCTGCATATTTCATAGCTGGGGTTGTTAGCTATTCAGTGATTGGGGGACCGGCTCTGGAGCTGACAAAAATATATGTTGTCAGCAACAGAATCTCTTCTATGTCCTTTCCATATGGATCTCTTTTACTGTGACAGCACTGATGAATAGCATAAATAAATTATATATATATATATTTTTTTTACACGTTTTATTTTCACATAAAATCCATTTACACAGCCAGATATTTACGGAAGCAATCCTGGCTATGTACCTTGCTCAAGGGCATTGCCCCACCTGTGAATCAAATCAACCTCGCTTAAAAGCAGAGGCCCTTAACCATTATACTACGCTGCCGCCTATAATATAAATTATAGATAAATAAATAAATAAACACTAAAACAAATTTAAGTGTCTAGCCATGAAGTGCGTTTAAAGTGCTTTCCAATTAAAAGCAAATAAAAAGATATGATAAGACAGAGGTCTCTAATCTTATCTGAGAAGGTCCTGTGTGGGTGCAGCTTTTTTCTAGCCCTAAAGCAACTGACTGAATTCATTAAGGTCCTGAGTGTTTAGCTGAATGAGGTGTTTTACTGCTGGGCTTGAACTGAAGATTGCACCCACACCGCGGTACAAAGAACCCAGAACACACAGAAAATAAAAGCAACCACCTTAAAGGAAATAAAACCTTTTTGGGGTCATAAAAGGTTAAATGAATAGAAACATGTATGTATGTGTGTGTATGTACGTATATGTGTGTACGTATGTGTGTGTGTTAGTGCGTGCGTGCGTCCGTGTGTGTGTGTGTGCGTGTGTGAGTGTGTTCGTGTGCATGTGTGTGCATGCGTGTGTGTGTGTATGTGTGCATGTGTGTGCATGCGTGTGTGTGTGTGTGTGTGTGTGTGTGTGTGTGTGTGTGCATGAGTTGTGATGATCAGGAGTGAGGAGATATTGGGAGCTTTACCTTCAGGCAGGGAGACACAAATCCAGCAGTAGTTGGTTTTCTTTTCTACCCAACAGAGAATTGATGCCACTGATTGGGCAGAGATTTAACTCACCAGGTTTAAATGAGTCCTCGTTAGAGAGGAGGAATGAAAACCAGCAATAGCACTTGCCTGAAGAGCCAGATTTCAGTATCCCTGTCTCAAGGTCTTGTGGTGCCTGGGTGTTGAGAAATGATCTAAGGCTTACTAAAAAAAAATGGGCTTGTTTAACTTAAACAAGGACTTGTCTCAATGGGCAAACTGAAGGGATTTCAAAATAAGTATCGAAAAGTTCAACATAAACCCCAAAAAAATGAAACAGTAAAAATAAACAAGACCTTCTTTGCCCCAGTTCTCCTTCGATCATTCTCTTTTTCCAAGATGATTTTAGAGAGCTTCTACAAACACACTTACCTCTCCCAATCAAATAAATCTTTGGCTATCCTTCTGGTAATGGGCTTTGTAGTTTCAAACTGGGTGGCCATGATGGCTTGTAGTCCCTGCCAGAGGCATTGAAAGGGAATGTACCACCTGTCTAGAAAACTGCCTCTGATGACATCACTGTGTATGTCAGTATGTATGTGCAATCAGATCCAAGTAGGAAATGTCCCTCTGAGTGGCTATAAAGGTTGTCATTCCAAATCGGAATCTTGGGCACCTCCGGAATACGGTCGGAGTGACGTTGTACTAATCACGTTGTACTTTTAGTTCCAAACTTCAAACATGTGCAGTAAATGCTCTATTTGAGTAGGAAATTAGCCTAAAGGATGATAATTCATCATTTGATTGCAGAAGAATGCCCAAAGAAAAAAAGAAATAAAGGAAAAGAGAAGAAAGCAAGCTTCTTGGCTGGCCACCCCTCCCTAAACGAGTGAACACACCACTATGCAGGGCGTTTGGTCTTTCAGGATCCAGGAGTCTCTGACTAAGCCCCACAAGAGTCTGTCCATGGGTACCGTAGTAAATTATACGGACAACCTCACCACGCTGGGAATTGGCAAACACAAAATGTGCCAAGAACCACTCTGAAGACAGCCTGAGATGACAGCCCTCCTGACCTTCCAGACAAAATCACGTACAAATTATGCTTTCAAATTGTTTGTGACGTGGCATTGGATTATAATAAAATATTTTGTCTCGATTGTTTTCATTAACACAGAACTCTTTTACCATTTTATCTTGCTTACTGGGGGAATGGTGTCACTCTAACACAGGGGCACGTGGTTCACTATATTGATATGGTATGATGTCTTGCAGTAGTTTCCATATTGTTCCTGTTTTTACTGATATTTCCTGTGAAGCTATTCCCACAAAGGTACCAAATCCTTCAATAACAATGGACAGCACTGCTTCCTTTCCTTAGACCTCAAGTGCCAACTGAAATGAGCTTAGCACCAGCATGAGCCTCTGCAGACTAAATCACTGAACTGCACTGGAGTAGAACAGCTGTCTGAAGCTGTGGTTTAGCCTGGCTAAGGTCACCTCAATTGTGCCAAACGGCCTGAATTTTATACAGATCAAAAACAGAACTGGACTGAAAAAAGCACGCGCACACACACACACACATACACGTGCATGCGCATGCACACACACACACATACACACACACACACATGTATGCATGCACACGGACACACACACATGTATGCATGCACACACACACACACACACACACACACACACACACGCATGTAACCGACACACACAGGAGCAAAGACACAGACACGCAGGCGCACATACACCAACACACACAGTGGACATGCAAGGATACACACTGGATAATACGAAGTTAAATAAGAATGAATAAAAATGGATAAACTCTTCAGAATATATTGCTACACAGTTTGTTACCTTTAATGTATGAGGACAACTGCAAATGCGTTAAATGTGCCACTTTACATTCATAAATCTTCATAGTTCGTGTCTAACTCGCGCAAACACAACATATGGGTAAATGACAGGCACGTAAAGCATTCATCCCGTGTAATTACATGCTTATTGGAAACCGGCTGGCAAAGTCATACGGGCTGCCATGCATACAAATATGCAAACAGAAGTCTTTACGTGACTGCGTATCGTTCTTACGCAGTTCTGTTGAATACCTACATGTTGCGTGTGCATACACATTCTGAGGACATGTTAGCGGCAGTATGCTAACCGCTGGAGGGGAAATGGCTGCCAGGTGAAGCAGTGGGGCTCAGTGCAGGGGCGAGCCCCACTGTCTGGTGGCCACGTTATTGGCTGTAGTGTTCTCCAGGGAGGGAGGGGTTTTATCAGCGGGGGTGTTCCTGTCTCAATCTTATTACCGACTGCAGTCCACTGCTCTCTCCTTCACAATCCAGCTCCAGATCCACTGGGTTAGTGAAACAAAAAGCCCAGAAACACTGCTTTCTGTCGGCACCTGCGTGCCAAAAGCAATACGCAACATTCTGTTTTAACACAAAGAGTGAAAACCACAAACTCTGACCTAATTCGTATTCCGCATCATCAGCAGCGCCTGAAACCGGGACAAACAAATGTGGGGCACCATTCCAGCACCCAAACCATGAGGTAGATCTCAAACATCAGTTTAATACACACCGTTCAGAGTGCAGACTTTCAGAAGGGCTCCCTTTGAAAGAATGAAATCCCCTCGGTTAGACAAGGTTGACGGTAACTCTAAAAAGCCAAACAATGAGTAAAGCCTCACACAATGGCGCAGAATAATCTCTGGGAGCCGCCGGCCGAACCCTCCTCCAAACCCACTCCCTCCCAGCACAGACGGGCACCTGTGACCTTCAGCGCTATAGATCCGCAGAGCTCTGCGCTCCCACGGACGCCCTTATCTCACTCTAATAAACGTCTGTTATCACGCCTCCTCGCCCGCCCGGCTCGCCTCCTGACCAAGCAGGCGCCTTAAATCAAACGCTGTGAAATGCAGATGTGGAGGTTGATAGGCCCATAGAGAGTCGGGTTTATGGTATCTGTCCAAATTTACACAGATGGGAGTAGGCTGGGGGCTGACATGTCAGAGGATGAAGTCATTATTATCATTTTTAATATGGAAGAACATTCTCCGTGATTCAGTCAAACAGGCATGTCAGTTTCAGGGAACAGTTTGACGGTGGACTGTTTGGTGGGGACAGATTGTAATTGGGGACTGGGGTGGGGACAGATTGTAATTGTGGAATGGGGTGGGTGGGAGACTGTGACTGTGGACTATGGGGGTGACTGTTTGTAGAGTTTTTGAGAAGTAGTGATAAGCTAGAAAGATTTAACAGAGTGCTGGTACTCAGGAGTAAAACATAGAAGTCACAGTATGGCATAGCGGTCCATTTGGGCTCACTTCAAGCACTCATTACTGGTCAATTGTATTGCTCATATAAGCAAGTTAATTTCTTATCATACAGAGTTGAAGTCAAGTACACATGGCTGGAGTATCAACCAAAATTCATTTGAGTGACAGAGCACATAGATTAAAGATATACGTAGTACTGTTTGCAATTTACCTGTATAAGCACACACATTTCTGCAAAAAAAACAAAAACATGAACTGTGGACTTGCTGTACGGAGATCAACAAGACGGGGGGATCATCTGTCAGCAGGGCAGAGTGCTTTGAGTGACAGATAAGGTCGTCCAAGAACTCACCCATACATTTCTGTGGGGAAGCATCCCACTAAAAAAAACATGATATTGTAAAATGACACACCTTTCTCAATACGCATGTGGCCGATGGCAGGACTACGTGCCATGCTTGCTGATGCACATATATAAAGAATATATGGATATAAAGATATAAAGAAAACGATCGTCTCAACCGACAGCACGTCCGTGGTTACAGATGAGTGACTGCATTCAACTGTGGTATAATGCAAGTTAGGCTTTGTGTTGTAATGTTTTATGTACCAACAAACCATCAAACAGGGCCAGCTGTAGGCAGCTGTAGGGACGACATAAGTAAATGGAACAACCCCCCCCGGCCCGGTCACTACCCCAAAACATTGCAGCCAGCCATTGTTAAGTAGCAGGTGACGCATCAAGATGGATGACTGGGGGAGGGGTAATGCGATATCGTCTAATTCCAATGAAGGGATGGGGAGGACTGAAATGCAGGTGAGAGAAAATGGCGACC
Source organism: Conger conger (assembly GCF_963514075.1). Lineage (NCBI taxonomy): Eukaryota > Metazoa > Chordata > Actinopteri > Anguilliformes > Congridae > Conger > Conger conger. The sequence goes on from NC_083775.1 coordinate 22,928,360, forward strand.
CTACGTAAGATGGCTAGCCGAGTTTTGATAACATCCCGAGAATTACTTCTTTCCTCAAACAGGGATGCCATTGGGGAGGCCAGGTCTACATTTGTGATCAAAGTGAAAAGCAGAATAAGTTAATCAGCCGAAAGCAACCTGCAGCTGGACAATGAGGCTGAGACCAAGGTGTGTGTGGAAGTCACAGCTCACCCACCACCCTCCCCCCCCGCTCTCTGGATTGGTTTGACCCGTTCCGCTTGACTTAAATACTGATTTGTCTTTTTTCTTGACCGGACAAAACTTACCAGCTTTTTCGTTACTGCAGAAGTATTGTGCAGGTAGTATCGATTATGTGACAGATTAAACTTTAACTGTTTAACTGTGACATCGACTGTGTCTTTAAAGTTATCAGAGATCTGTAAAGAATTTCAGATGAAAACAGCAGTTTCTAGTCTTGTCAACTTCTTATCACTGAAATGATACTGGCAACAGAAAATGCTTGTGCTTTCAGCGAGGGGTGATCTGTTCTCAGGAGAATCTGTGCTTTTCTGTGCTGACTCTGCTCAGGTCTATTAAGCAGTCTGGTGTACATTTGAATTCTGTTTGGGGATTAAGCTGATGTCTGTTAAACTGAGTTGAAGGAAACAGCCTACATTGAAGAAAAAGGAAATAAAACATAACATTTCAAGGGAATAAATAAATGGAATAAAAAATAAAAACTCAACTGTTTGGCAAGAAAATGATTTGACCCCTGACTAGGTCATTCGTCACCATACGGGTGAAAAGCTTAATTTGACTACACACACAAACACACACGTGTGTGCACACACACACACACACATACAGGAGGGCTGTGACATTTGGTGCATGATGATATCCTCTCAGTCTAACTTTCACAGGTTTCTCCTCTCAGATGGAAACCTAAACTCACCATGTTCCCAACACCAAGTTAGCTCACAATGTTCCAAACAGTGCATGATGAATAACTAAAAAATTACTTCCAGATCAGCTTTGGTTTTTGTGTGTGTATAAAGTATAATTCCTTCTGATTTCATAAAAACTTGGTATGAGTCCCATGCACGTTGCATTTCAGCATACAGTGACATGATAGTTATTGCTCCATTGCGGTGGGGAAACTGTTGCTAACGAGAGACTACCAACTACCAACTACCAGGCATATACGGCGGTGTTCGGACCATCGTGAGCGAACACGATCTCCCGTTGTGCAGTTGTTTTCTCGATATATATATTCACATCAATCAAAGTGTTTTTGTGTCTGAGATAATCAATAAGCAACCGTAATCATGAACCACATTCCTCAGGAGAAAAATGACCATTGAACTAACATTAACGTTCAGGAACGCGGTGAGTTTAAGTTAGCAGCCTCCAGCTTGTTCTAATCAAGCAGCACAAGTCGGTCTGAGGGCCAATGAGGATTTCTCTCAGCGATAAGACAGGCAGCTGTTTCATACCCCCACCCCCCCACTCGCACTGTAGCACAAAAAAGAAAAACAAAGCATCCAGAGCTTGTCAAATAGAGCTGGAAACAAACAAACGACCAGGACTTGTTACAGGATTATTCAGACTTTTTTTTGCCACACGCAAATGAGACGTTTTGTCTGCACACCTGCCTTGCGCTCTCTTCCTTTGTTTAGTAAATATTTCATCCCGGCCAATTTAGCTCAGACTCCGGGAGAAAGGAGCCTTATGCAGTCGGAGAGGGACCCAGTTCAGCTGTTCTCCCGAGGCAAGCAGCCATCCGTGGATGCCTGTCCCAAAATAGAAATGCGGGAGCTCAGCAGGAAAAAAAAAAAAAAGTGGAGAATTATGGCTGGAGACTGGGAGAGGTTTCTGTTCATATGACGAGGTGCAGAACCACCTGCATTTGAATGCCTACCCCCCCAACAGGAGATCACATCCCCATCAGGCCACACCCCTCCACCTGAACACTAGATCACATCCCCATCAGGCCACACCCCCTCCATCTGAACACTAGATCACATCCCCATCAGGCCACACCCCTCCATCTGAACACTAGATCACATCCCCATCAGGCCACACCCCTCTATCTGAACACTAGATCATATCCCCATCAGGCCACACCCCCTCCATCTGAACACTAGATCACATCCCCATCAGGCCACACCCCCTCCATCTGAACACTAGATCACATCCCCATCAGGCCACACCCCCTCCATCTGAACACTAGATCACATCCCCATCAGGCCACACCCCTCTATCTGAACACTAGATCATATCCCCATCAGGCCACACCCCCTCCATCTGAACAGGAGATCCTAGCAAATTCCTAATAATAATCACTTCAGTAGATTAGAATAATTCTGAAATAAGATACTGATATAAACACCTTGAACATGGTACATGTAAAACTTCTGGACAAGCCAACGATGCAAAGGTTTTGGGAAATTAGTGGCAGTGACATAGGTTTGAGTTTGCTGTTTAAAAGCAAAGCTATGTTCATATTGACATTCATGCTCTCAAATTCTTGTCATTATATTTATTATTTCAAAATCAATTTTTCACAAGTGTGGGTACAGTACTCTGTGTCAGCTCAATGTTGTTGGCTCTTGCCCGTTACCTTTAGAGTGCATGCAGCCATGCCTGCTTTCCCCTGGTCTCAAACTCCCACCGTCCGTTACAGAAGTCATTATTTATGCTGCCATAATTATGATGTCATTATGCAAATTCGGAATGTCCAATTAACTGTTTACAGCTGCATTTGTATGGCGATCCCAGCTGGCGGTTTGGGAGAGGGTGGAGCTCCGCGGTGTTCCTCTCAAACGGCCGTGCCAGCCCGCTTCCTCTTATGCCCACAGGCCAAGCTCACGTGGAGCTGAGTCAGAGGAAGACGTTTCATTCGCGGCTTTGGCAAGCGCTCCAACCAGCTGTGGTCTCCAGCAAGCCATGAAACACGAGTGCCTTATTGACTGAGCTATCCCGTTCCCGAGTGTGCCAACTGCCAAGTGCACGTCGCCCTGGGGGGCTAATAACCACGGTCCATACTGAAAAGGTCCGGATTCCATGTCAATGAGGCGCTCATGAAGAGCTTGGAAATTGGACTGCATTAAAATACGAAATTGGAAGGGTAGTTCTGGTAAACGGAAAATGGTTGGCATTTATATAGCGCCTTTATCCAAAGCGCTGTACGATTAATGCTTCTCATTCACCCATTCATACACACACTCGCACACTGACAGCGATTGGCTGCCATGCAAGGCATTTAGGGGTTAGGTGTCTTGCCCTCCGACTGTCAGACGACTGCTCTTACTGCCTGAGCCAATGAGACGACTGCTCTTACTGCCTGAGCCAATGAGACGACTGCTCTTACTGCCTGAGCCAATGAGACAACTGCTCTTACTGCCTGAGCAAATGAGACGACTGCTCTTACTGCCTGAGCCAATGAGACGACTGCTCTTACTGCCTGAGGCATGTCGCCCTTGTCGCCCGCCTTGCAGAGCAGAAAGGGAGGGGGGGTGACAACTGTCCTAACTTTTCTGTCAATCAAGCTTCATATGATAAAATGCAGCATTTATTGTTCCAAGAAGCGGTCAGATGTAAGGGAATTTTGGCCTGAACTGGGGAGACAGAGGAAGGGGATGTTAGAAACGGCTGACACTAAAACAGGAAGCCCCATTGGCTTTAATGGTTTTTTATGTTCAGCAGGATTTGATCGAGTCAGGGCCCATCTCGGAACTGAATGCCTATTAGTTATGAACATTCGCAAATGTGTTCTCCTTACTGTAATTATTAATTGCACCATTACATGTCTGGAAGTTCTTCTAACAGTTAGCGCATATCTCAATCTTCATCAGTCTGCTACAGTCTTGGGGAGGTGCACAGAATAACTCCATATCACAATTAAATTTTCTTTTCTGCAGGAACATTTGAAGCGCGTCCTTTAACTGGGCGAAATAGTGAGAACACAGCATTTATCAGCTGTCTACGACCTAAAAAAAACCCTTTTAAATACGTTGTCTAGCTGGGAGATAACATGATTCCAACAAAACTGAAAACCACCTGAAATGGGTTCACGTATCTGTCAGTTTAAATAGTTAATCAGGATCCTGCTCCACTTTCTCCCCGTTCTGTCTTTTCAATGCAGGACTGGATTCTCTTTTCTCTCAGCCTTCTCCTACAGCGCGTTCCCCGCACTGTCCGTATGCAGATAAGGCAGCGCTGTGATGAATTTATGCTCATTTGATTAAGCAGTGCAGCGGGCAGTCAGGCGAGGAGGACATTTCGCAAAGCACCGCTGTTTGAGCCTTTCCCACCTCAATTTCCCACAATGTTATGAAAACAAACTCATTACTCTCATGAACATTGAAGTTAATTTCTTCAATCATTACATCGTTCCATCGCTCCATTTTGCTGATGTGACCCTCCTAAAAACTGCAGTAAGGAAACGCATTTCTCACCTGCATGCAGGCATTATTTTCCTTCCAATTAAAGGATTGGATATGCTGGTACACTCCTGCTGTTTTAGTAGGGGAAGGCCTGATTGGGGAGGCTTTGAGCTGCTCTTGCGGGTGTAGAGAACAGTCTAGGAAAACCACTCACAATTATGCTCCCATCCCAATTAAGAATAAAAGCCGGAGGGTCATTTGTCACTGATAAAAGGCACAGCCATCAAAGCATGCCAAAACAATGGTGGGGTGGCTGCTGGAACCTTCTGGATTTATGTGTTTCTCTTTTGTAAATACCTTCAATAAATTAAGTAAATATTTCATCCCTTAAATAGCTAGGACTCTTGATCAAAACAACACAACTCACTCTTTTATATGAGCACCTCCAATTGTGATCTGAGCTGCAATGAGTGCAATCACGATAATCCCAGTGATCGACCAGTGGCCTGCTCCACAAAGCAGGATTACTTAGATTAGTTAGCTGGATAACTGCAGCAAGTAAAATGGAAATACGGACTGAATCAAAAATAGCTGGTTTTGGTTTTACTCAGTGCAGTTATCTGGCTAATTAAGTAATCCTGTTTTGTGGAGCAGACTCCCTTCGCTGAGAAAAGGTTGTGTCTTCATTACACGTTCCCTCTTGCCTTAAAATACACTGACGCAAAGCTCATGTTTCCAGCAGTAGATTAGGATAGAGTTTGACAGACACATTTTAACTATAAATATTCATATAACTTGAGACTTTACTCAAGTGAATAATTCACTGAAGTTTTTAAGACTTCACATCAACATTCTTTCCTCCTGAGTCATTTTATTTCAGAAAAAAAAAATTCCAATTAGATTTCACACCATTAACCCGTCAGTTAATTTCACACCATTAACCAGGGTCAGTTTGACCCACTTCAGTTTTTAATGTACCCAAAACACTGGATAGCTTTTACTATTTGAGCTTTTACTATTTTGAGGTCATAAACTTATATGGAGAGTTCACACCCACAGCTGCATGGTGGAATTTATGTGCAGACTTTGTACACACAGATGATGTTGTAGGGAAATTTGGGTCAATAGGATTTATGGTACCTGTTCGTCCTGCTTCCTCATTGTTGTTGTCTCTATTATCTGATACAGTTGATAACTGAAAGTGGTCACATTAAGTCGGTTGAACAGGTTTATCAAAACCCAACTATTTCTTTCAAATATGGTATGTTCAATAAAATATTATTAAATGTAACGTGTGAACTAAGAAACGTTCTTGTATTTTGAATGGCCAGAGGAGACAAATGGAAGTTTTTACACCACTTTAGAATGATGAATTATGTAGTTACACTCCTCGGGTCAATGTGACTTCACGTGGCATCAGAACGCAGCTATTTTTCAACATAATACGATGGCTCAACGAGTCCATGCTGGGTGATTTGTTGAAAATGTTCGCCTGAAAAACACAATGGGACAAATGTTTTGTGAAAAGCACAATATAAAAATGTTGATTTGATTTTGAAACGCGGGTCCCAGTGTAACACGTCTCCTCCAGCGGAGAGCTTCAGAATTGGGGCTTCAAAGGCAGCGTAATAGCAGGGGAGCGTGCACAAAGGGTATTGTGTCTGATATGATAGGCCGCTGAAAGATCTCACATCAATCTTAATGGATGTTCCTGCGCTGGGGGAGGCTGCTCCGTGGTATCAGGACCCAGGGCCTGGGAGCGCGGCGCCGGAGCTAGCAAACACGCGGCCGCACGCTCATTAAATCACCTTTCGCCACGCCTCGTAAAAAAAAAATGATTCACCAGCGAAACGCTCAACCTGTTCTTAAATCAACGAAGCCCCGAGAAAGCCCCTTTGACACTAATTATGTGACGAAATGAAAGGTCTTTATCACCACTTTCATATCCTACTACATATATCTAAGTTAGGTAATGGAATGAGCCAATTCTTCACGTTAGGCATTACTGCTTCACGGGGATAAAAAATACCCTCTGCATTCCCCCCTCCATTTCGATTACATATTTTATTCATGAGATTAAACCGACTGTGAATATTTCCTGATTCCTTTCTTACCCCCTAACAAAACCAAGACCACTGACAATATATGATAAAGACACCCTTCCATTTGCTTTAAGATGACAAGCCCTGCATTTTTCAAAGCTTTCCCCTCTTCTTCATTTTGATTTTGTTTGTGATATCAGAAGAAGAAAATAAAATTAGATGGAAAGACATGGCATCATCTTCCTCTTCTCCCTCTCTGTATGGAAATACAAACCCTGGGCTCTTAATAAGCCCCGGAGGGAGGGATACGGTCTCTTCGATTTGGCGGGGGTGTCTGTTGCTCTGTAGGTGGCACTAACGCGCTTCGCTACTAAAACACAGAGCCTCTCCACTGGACTCCATTCATCAAGATTCAGAGAGGCGTCAGTCAGTGTTACTGAGGTACCAGAAACCAGCAGTGATCCTTTCACACCACTAGTCACCCGCAGACACCAGGCCACACTGGTAAATGGTAAATGGTTGGCAATTACATAGCGCCTTTATCCAAAGCGCTGTACAATTGATGCTTCTCATTCACCCATTCATACACACACTCACACACACCGACGGCGATTGGCTGCCATGCAAGGCACCGACCAGCTCGTCAGGAGCATTTGGGGGTTAGGTGTCTTGCTCAGGGACACTTCGACACAGCCCAGGCGGGGGATCGAACCGGCAACCCTCCGACTGCCAGACGACTGCTCTTACTGCCTGAGCCATGTCGCCCCTGAATCATCACAGCTCCTTACCAGGAAAAACTCCCAAAGGTTTGGCATATACTCGGTTTGATTATTAGTCAGTGACAATGCCGACTATTATTTTCTCACTTAAAGAGTGAAGCAAATATGAGTCAAACTGGGACCATATGTACTCTGTCAGAGTTCATTTAACCCTGAATATTTTACTGTGACATTATCATGAGGTTGAAACAGATTACAAATCAAGTTAACAAATTAAGAATTTGCATTCTGTCAGAAGGCCCTCTGGTACAAACGCCACAGGACTGAGAGTCCAGGGAATGTAATTAAAGTCCAAGGCTTGGACTGAGCTGTGTAGAGGTGTGAGCTGAGTGGGAGAGAGAGATATGGACTCGTCATCACCGAGAAAGAAACCAAAAGGGGTCTCACAATCCATTAGACCACCGAGGAGTGGGAGAGATTGCCCTGTTTGACCTGCACGGCTCAGTGAAGCCACTTTGCCTTGTATCCTCCCCAGCTTTTGCTTGTGATCCACTTCCTTCTTATCTGTGCTGCGTTTCGCTATGCCTGCTGCCATTAAGATCCTCTGCGGAATGTGCTGTATTGGCTGTTTTTCCCTGGCAAGAAATATGCATGAGAAATGCAAATTCCGCACGCAACAAGCTTATGATGGTCTGCTGCACAAAGCCAAGCAATCACGGGTCTGTGCGCACGCGTGTGTGCGGTTGCGTGTGTGTCTGTGTGAGTGTGTGTGTGTATGTGTGCGTGTAAGTGCATATGTTATTGCTATAACACAACACCAAGTGCAAATGACAAGGTAGCAGAAACAGCATTAGAGTAGCAGTAGTACAGAGCACAAATATTGCTTAAGTCTCTCAGGTTTCTGACAGCAATTTAGTTTTTATAATTTTGCCTGCATTTTTTCTCTTTTCTCCATTCCCCCTCAATAGGGGAGATATAAATTGAGCATCTACAGCAGGATCGGGAACGCTATTCCTGCAGGGCCATATCTATTTCTGCTTTTTTGTTTCCACTAATTACCTCGGCTAAATCAGCTATTTACTGGAGCTGTACCCAACAATGCAGCTCCACTCTCAGATTACACTGCTGCAAAATGCTTCTTGGAAAGACACAAATAGGCTTCATTTGTATAATAATAAACGGGAGTTAAAATCTCAGATCACATTAACGATTGGGTTAATTGCAGAATTAAGACCAGAAGGTGGTATGAAACCAGAAGAAGAAATGGCGTCCAGGTCAGCCATCCCAAATCTATTCACCGCTGGGTGACCTACACCCACACCAGGGGCACAGGGTCAGATATTGCCTCTTTCTTTAATTAATTGCTTCACACTGTTCATTCTTCCAGTCACCCCCACAGGTACGGATTTTGACGGTGTCCTGTATTCTCTTTGTATTTTTGTTTTTTCTAATTTTGTATTTTTCAGTTTACAAGGCACTACTTCAAGCAATGCCCCGTAAACTGAAACCCACCAAACTGTGAAACCTAACAGTATATAACATTAATATAATAAGAACATATAAGAATATATAAGAACGTCGGAGTGAGATGTGAAAAGGACAGAGCGCTGTATCTCTGACTGAGAGGACCTGTAGTCTGCACGTGCACAGCCCAGTGGGGAGACCGTGAAAAGACGTGCCGGTCCACAGATCTGCCCCCTTCTGAATTGATGGAGGATGTAGCGGCCACGGGACGGCCAGGCTGGCGACTGGGTGCTCCAAATTCAGAAAAACCAGGAAAGAAAAAATTGCTCAGAGCAGTGAGACCACCGTGGGGTAAAACGTGACTGCCGAAGGGCTCGGCAGCTGGATAAATCTGATACAAATTTAAACGGAATATAAAAAACAAAATCCCCCGTGTAATCCCCAGATAGAGGGAAAAGACGCTCCTGAAAAAAAAACAGCTCAAAACCAGAGTCTGTTCAGGGAGTGATGTCATCACGGAAAGCTGGGAACATGTAGCCTCGCGTCACCAGCTGCTAGTCTGTATGGGTGCAAATTAGCCATTAATGCTAAGACCCAGGGGGCGAGTAAAGATAGAGGACAGGCCTCCCTCTTTCACTCTCTCTGTAGAAATGCAGTTACCTCAAGGTGCTCTGAAGAAGCACTTTCAGCACACCCACAACATTTGCGCTCTTCAAAGTGCCGGAGAAGCGTCTTGCACTGAATTCTTCATTCACGCATTGAATACTTTATTCAATCGAAGGGAAATTCTAAAGATCAATGCGTCTCTTTTTAAGTAATATCCGTGCGCGTGTTTTCAAACGAGTGCTTCAAGGTAGCTGTCTGTACAAACACCCAGAGCCCACCTCCGGGGTTTCATTAGCCAAAAACAAGTAGGAGAAATTATTTTAAAGGATGTTATTTTTTAAGGACGTCTCCTAAGGAATAAGGAAAACAAAACAGTCATTTTAATTTGGTTGCTGGAAGCAACAGTTTCGCATTCTCTGAAACCAAAACACTGACTTCAACAAAAATACAGAAAAATAGGCATCAAAGCCAGTCCAAAAAAAAAACCAATTCAACAACTGAGAAGCAAATGATTATTAGTCATTCATTATATTTGAATGTACTGTATAGTGAAGGCCTGTGTTGTGTCACTCCAAATTCACACCACATTAGAATGTTTCCCTCCCTCATGTGATGACAGTATTTCACCAACAATGTGCAGACACTGACTCATGTTATCATACATACTAAGAGCCTGATAACGAGGCATGCAGCTTCCATACCTTATGCTCATGCCAGCTGTCTGTCCGCCAGCATTTTGCAAATTGGCACAGTGGCACTGCAGTGGGCCACTAGCGTTAGGACGGTTCACCATCTATATTGGGTTCGCTAAACAACTCGTTCGCATCTTGACTGTTTCATCATAACTGTGTTCTTGCATGATGTGATAACTGTGTTCTCTGTCATGCCAATTTGCCGTACCGGCAGATGGACAGCTTTACTGATGCAAGGCTTCGAGTGGGCCACTGTATCAGAGATAGAGATTCTTCCACCCCTGAACTCTGCCAGCTGATTTCACTCATTAGTCCTCCCTCCTGGCTGAACAATCGTGCTAATTAGCAAATCCAGGTGATCGGAAACAAAATACGAGGGAGGACTTCTCTTCTGAACCTGGATTTTCCACCTCTGCACTGTATGCACACGGGCCAAATACACACCCTCTTCACTGTCAGATAAGCATCAGAATAAATGCTATTTTTATGTCAGTTGTTAACAGCAGAGGCGTTCATGCAGACATCAGAATTTTACCCAGCAGCCTCTGGGGTGGGGCACAGAACTTGCATAAGCATCCACTCCTATTGCTCCTTTTCCCTTCCTCTGCAGTCTTCTCCCATCTCTGTCTCTTTCTCGTCCTCTCTCCTACTTCACTTCTCTCTCTTTCACTCCCTCCCCACTCTCTTGCTCCATTCCCTGTCTCCCCGGGCCTCTCTTTCTCGTATACTTCCTGTGCATTAGTAGAGATGCAGATGGGCTGTGCTGTCAGTTCAGATTTGGGGAGGGGGGATGTGTAACAGCGAGACCAGTGGATGCCCCGGTCCGGCGGGGACGGGTCTCTCCACGGGGCCCCTCGGTGTGAGACCCGCGTCAGGGTGGGGACACGTGTGACAGAAACAGGGGCACAGACCGGGGGACAGGCACAGGGGGCATGTCTTCCTTCCTGACACATCAGAAAGTAACCTGAACAGATAGCAGAATGGAGCCAGGGAGCGGAGAGGCAGTGGATGACTGTGGAAGATTACACTTTTCTTTATTTGTGGAAAGCTGTGAAAAATTTTGCATTCTACTATTTTTTCTGGGTCACATACAATCATGTTCTAAAAAGTGAGATCTGGACGTATTCACAACATAGCTGTGAAGTTCAATGGGTGTGAGTGAGGGGGTTGGGATTATAGAAAAACAGACATTATATAGAAATGTTTTATTCCAGCTGGGTAGAAGCAGAGAGAGTCAGGGCCATTTATACCTCATACCACTGAAAGGCCGGTGCACCCCAGACAAGCCCTTCTCCACCAATCCCATCACAATGAAGCTAGTCTCCCTTTTAACTAATCCATTACAGCCATATTACTCCATTACAGTGACCACTGTTCCCCTGTTGGGGTCATATGGGCGGTGAATGCTATTCATTTTCCCTCATATTCAGTCTACAGTCCATTCCACTTTGGTAATATCCACCGACTTCTGTTCTGAAGAGTGTGGGTAATATCCACCGACTTCTGTTCTGAAGTGTGTGGGTAATATCCACTCTTCTGTTCTGAAGTGTGTGGGTAATATCCACCGACTTCTGTTCTGAAGAGTGTGGGTAATATCCACCGACTTCTGTTCTGAAGTGTGTGGGTAATATCCACTCTTTGTCAGGGTTGGGTGGTAGTACCGGTTGTGTTTATTATTTTCACCTGGTGCTCATTAGTGCCAACGGGGTGTCTACCTCCAGAAGGTATTTAAAGCCCTCTTTGACCATCGGTCGACACTTTGGTGTCACTGTTCGCTCTGCCACCAAGCTGGTAAGCACACGGTAGACTCACTGTCAAAGGAGTCAGGTATTGTGCTGGTTGTGGGTTTTGAATTTAAAAGAAAAAATAAAAGAAAAAGGTAAGGAAGGTGTTCTGCTCGTTGTGTGTACACTGCGAACACCTTCCTGTAGGTTCTTTAGTTTTTTTTTCTCTTTTGTTTTCGGCTCGTGTGAGTCTGTGGGTGAGGGACGTTGTCCCCGGTATGTTTTTTGGTTTGTGCGTTTTCCGGAGCTGCGACTCACGGTTGTTTATTTTGTTTACCTAGTCTTTTATACTAGGTTGTACTTTTATTTTGGGGATCATCGGTCCGGGGTTACATGGCTCGCTTTTTAGCCCTCATTTTGGTTGTTATTCGCCCTGGTTTTTAAGGGTTGCTTTATTTTCACTAGCCGTTTTTTGGGGCTATTTTCTTTATTTGATCGGAGCTGTCTCCGAGTTGTTTTTTGTTTCCTCGACCTCCCGTGGTTTAGTGGCGGACACGTTCGCGTGCCCGCTTACTAGGGATTACCCTTTGTCGCGCCTGGCTCTCCGCCATTCCTCAACCTCATACTCTTCTGTTCTGAAGTGTGTGGGTAATATCCACTCTTCTGTTCTGAAGAGTGTGGGTAATATCCACTCTTCTGTTCTGAAGTGTGTGGGTAATATCCACTCTTCTGTTCTGAAATGTGTGGGTAATATCCACTCTTCTGTTCTGAAGAGTGTGGGTAATATCCACTCTTCTGTTCTGACGTGTGTGGGTAATATCCACTCTTCTGTTCTGAAGTGTGTGGGTAATATCCACTCTCTTCTGTTCTGAAGTGTGTGGGGAATATCCACTCTTCTGTTCTGAAGAGTGTGGGTAATATCCACTCTTCTGTTCTGAAGAGTGTGGGTAATATCCACTCTTCTGTTCTGAAGAGTGTGGGTAATATCCACTCTTCTGTTCTGAAGTGTGTGGGTAATATCCACTCTTCTGTTCTGAAGTGTGTGGGTAATATCCACTCTTCTCTTCTGAAGAGTGTGGGTAATATCCACTCTCTTCTGTTCTGAAGTGTGTGGGTAATATCCATTCTCTTCTGTTCTGAAGTGTGTGAGTAATATCCTTTGTCACTGCATGTGGTGGGGGTTCCCCGCCCAGGGGTCATGGAAACTGTTCTGTAAAGAAATGCACACACACCCACACACACACACACACAGGCACACACACACATTCACACACTCACACACACAAGCACACTCACACAGTACAAAGCCTTCTTGTGACACTTGTGAGACGTGGCAAAAGCAATACGTTGGCAGGGGAGAGTCTCTGCTTCCGGTCTCTGGGGTAAGCAAAGCACACAGTAAATAAGATGGCCTTTAAAAAGCATCTGATTGTGTGGCTCCATCGGGCGGCCTGCAGCCCTGCTGGCTCCTGAAACAATACCGGCACCCAGGCCAGGCCTGCGCTACCTTGGAGAAAACTTCACAGAGCCAAGGGGTCAAAAGATTAATTAGAGGAGTGAATTGGCCGGGCGTTGGTTTTTAATGGGCACAGAAGGCAGGGCCTTTGTTCAGCTCCTCTCTTCTCCTTCTCTACCGATAACCATTGTTCGGCTGACCTTGACAAAGTCACGCGGCCGCGCATCTCTAAATGCCATTGCTGCTGCTGTGCTCTCTCTCTCTTTCCCTCTCTCTCTCTCCCTCCCTCTCTCCCTCTCTCCCTCGGTACCAAATGTTGTGCTCAAAAAGAGAAGTGAACAAAAAAGGATGAAAACTCTGACTGGGGGAGTTCAAACATGCAGGTGATTTCTGCCATGGAAGTCTGTTTTTTTCAGATGTTTGGATATCAAACCTTGAAATTGTCTATTAAAAACACCACTTTGAAACAACAACAAAAAATATAATTGCACCGGAAACCATAAAAGTTGCAGTTTAACTGTGAAGTCAGGGACAGATGTTGATTAAATTTAGGCGTTAGATAATCATTGGTACGGGGGGGTTCTGACTACTGTGCAGAACACTATCTCCGGCTATACATACAGCGTGCCACCTGTTCTGTAAAAACAAGGTTTGTTAGCATCCGTGTCTCTGTAAAGAAGTCCACAGATGAAAGCCTTATGCTAAATCAGATCAATAACAGACATAAAAAATGAGTGGGACTTTGCCACCTGGAGGCTGTCTGTAATGCTTTCGTCTCTGTTTGAAGAACCATAAATAAGTCTGGCTTCAATCAGAGCCCAAAGCTCGGGCTAATGGCTAAGGTCCAATTCCAGCAGTTAACCTCTACACTTCACTGGTGTCTGTCTGTCAAAACAACAAACAAACCAAGAAAATGCTGGTGCCTTTGCATCATTTACAGTTTCTTCAGGTTTCATGATTAAATGACAGCTTACTGTACCAGCGTCAAACAGAGAGTGACAGCGAGCAAACGTGTGAGAGATGACCGGGTGTGAGAGTTGGGGAGAAGACAGGCTCCGGGGTCCATTAATTTTATACAAACTGCTGAATATGAAATATGAAATATGACAGATGACACAAGTCAGGATCCCATCCCACAGAGCCCCCCCACACCCCCATCCCTCTGCCCTGTCCCTGTAATAAGAAAAATATTACCATGTTGTTTCTTGACAAGGTGCAATGAAATATCCATATTTGAGGTGTTCCATATTTTATGGAGTTGTCACTTCAAGATGAGACAGGGGTGACTTAAAAGACACTGAGGACCTCTTGATGAAATATGACGTGCAGTGTACTACGAGTAAACACTGCACGTTGGAGCAGCAGTACGGGAACCTGGCTGACACACAGATCTGAATCCCAGACAGGGTAGGGTACCAAACCAGAGTCCATTCACAAAGCACCAGGCTGGAAAACCAATAATTAAATCTGATCACATACGAGCTCGTGACATTTTCCTGTTTGATGCCTGACACTAAGCAGGCGTGGGGTTGGTTAGTATGTGACTGGGAGACCTCCAGGGAAAACTAAAGGTTCTGTCCAAATGCTGCAACAATGTAATTTTCCCCTTCCTTTGTAATTTCACAGGTCTACAGGTCTATAGATCAGGACAGGATGGGGTACTCTGGAATAGAATCAATGGCGAGTTATATACGGTAAATAACTGCAGTTTGACAAACACCCCACTGCCATATCCCCACCGCTTGTCCGGGCACTTTGCCTTGCGTCCCTCAGGGAGAACACAGTCGGCACGCTATCGCAACGCCGTGGTGTGTCAGGGGAGAGATTAGGGACGCAGGAGTAATGGAGTCTTAAGTAAAGCATGTCTACAGGGACAAAAATTCTATCAATGTTGGATTTCATCGGCAGCACAATGCTCTGCACGCAGCGGAAAGAAAAACAAAAATGGGAACTTGCAGTTCAAAAAAGAAATAGCTTACCCCAGACAATATAGAATCTGATGAAACCCCATGATAACTGCGAGAGGAAAGACTTTGCAGCGCAGATGTGTAAAAGCTACGCTATGGGTCAGACAATGTGAGAGCATAATCTTACGAAAACAGACATTTGTGCTAACATAATGTTTATGTGTGTACAATAAGTATTTACATAAATATTTTAACGTAAATGGTAAATCTCTCCAAGGTCTTGGCATACCTCCCAAGTGTCCCATATTTGCAAGGAGTCTCCAGTATATTATTGCTATTTCCCTGGCTAATCCCTTATTGTGTTTTCTTCCCATATAACAAATTACTGACTGACAAATGAATCGCTGCCAATCATGTAGAATATGCCAGGTTGCCTTCTTGAAAATCTCACATGAGGTAGATTTTCATTTGAGAATATAGAAAATGAGGGAAATAGAGCGGTTATTATCCAAGTGTTCTGGAAATCTCAGTTTTACACATTGTAGCTGGCAAGTTTTAGTCACAACCTGAATTTCACTTCCATTGGTCAACATCATAATTTATGTTTGGACCGAAAACAAATACAAATATTGTAGCTAACTAATATTAGCTGTTCAATCTAGCTTGGAAACGGTAGTTCCAAAGAGTGGATGGAAAGTTTTACTTCAGGGACTGTAATATTATTGGATTATGTCAACTAACGTTACCCCAAACTAGCTAAGTCAACAAGGAAGGTAACTAGGTAACAAAGCAGTTAGTGGCACTTACTGTAAGAAATAGCTCTCCTTATCTTCATAATGTTGGCAGGTATGTCTTGGGTGTAACTGTCCATTCAATAAAGCCCTCAATATTTAGTAGTCTCTTGCAATCAGCACATGGAGTATGTGGTTTGGCAGTGAAGCACTTCAGTAACACAACATGCCACACACTTACTGTCAGGGGCAATACACAGCCTTATGAAGCTCTTTAAAGGGTGCCGTAGGAAATCCTGGGTTCATTATAGCTATCACATATTTCCACAGACCATGTAGAGGAATGGAGAGGATGTGAGACAATGCTATGTTTTTGCACTCACATATTGCCTGCAGGGGTAGAGGAGCAGAGACAGCTGGCCCTCCTCTTGGTGCTGTTGTCCGAGCTTCCTCCTCTCTTCCAAAGCCTGGGAACCCTCAGAGCCGTGGACAGCAGTGACATCACCTACAGGCACAAGCACAGCTGAGGCTTATTGGTAGTCAGGCTAGGTGTGTCTAGTCAGGTGAGACATTGAGGCTCAGCCTGAGTTTGTTTTGAGAGACTGCAAGAACATGCGGTGGCAAGTTTGCATGCACCTCTTAATTTAATTTCTGTTCTGCTCAACAATCTGTTGTCCACTTTGCAGAAGGGAATAAATGGACATTGGTCAGTAATCTTCATATTATTTGTTTAGGGCTTATTGATGTTGCTAGATTCTGTAGACATGAATTTACCTGTATGAACTCATTTATTTTTTGTTGACAATTACCTGAGAACCTGGGCATGCTGCTTCACCTCCATCCCATAGGCCCTAGTAGATGCACACTGATGAATGTTAACATTCATTAGCATGTGTCTATTCCTTGCCTGGCCCAACCTTTTTTATTCATACATACTATGTAGAAAACCTCCACTTGAACCGTGATGTTAGAGCTTCCTGTGAACTGCGATTGATTGAGGATTGTGACCCTCACTGCAAGGTTGTGACACTATCGATCCACACTTTTGACTGAGCACGTTGCGGCACAAAGGCAGTTATGTGTTGGAATGATTGATCTATGAGGAATAGGAGATTACCCACCAGGCAGATTGATTACTGTGCCGTCAATGTGCTTTATTTGCGTTAACATGCAATATCTTGCATTATAATGTCAAATATATTGCACTTATACATTTACATAAAAAATATATCTACAACATATGTAAATATACTATTGTTACTTTTGTAATGGACATGCCTCCTTAATCACCCTCTGTTAAATACAGCTCCCAAAATAACCCAGTCCCAGTTACACCCACTTGCTAGGAAAAGCACTGAGAAGAATGGAGACCTTGACACAACAAACATAAAGTGGCTTTCACACGATCAGCCTGAAAATGCTCAACACGGTGTCAAACTATTAAATTCTTACGGAGGGAGCGCTGATACCCAACTTGGCAGCAATGCTAAGCCTGGGGTAGCACACAGCTCAAAATAAAGTTGCGAGCTTTAAAGTTGTTAAACTTGTTTGAAGCTGACCTTTCCTAGCACATGCAATCACATCACAGCTCTGTATGAAGCAGGCAGATGTACAAAACTTTCTATATTATCGCTACCAACAACACAGAGCTCAGGGCCTTTTCACAATGCTAACTGCGTTAGCTCAAGCTGTTTGTTGACATTTTGGGATTAACCCAGGATTTTCAGTTTCACAAAGCAAGTTTGCAATTTAGCCTTACATAGCCTCAACCTGCGAATATCAATTATTGTTACAGCTTGGTACGTTTTTCCGAACCAATGGCTTCCTGAATAGATGACGTCAAGTTTCAACTGACGGCACTCCGTTCTTCCCACGTGTAGTCACTCACCACCTTACTTGGCGTTGAACGCAGCGTTTGATTCTTGTCATGTGAAAGCAGCTTAACACCGACACGTTTGTGTGCTAAATGATTGTGCCATTGTTTAGCACCTTCACAACAGCGCTGCAATGTGTGATACTCAACTAGTCTGAGCCGATTTGTGATTCGCTCCTAATCCCTAACCAAGCATCCTTTCTGTATATTAAAAAATAACTACATGAATTATACATGTATATACAGTACATGCATACATAATACAGTCTTACAATTACATAGGCAATGTCATTGCAGCGTCTCATTTACCAGATTATAGTATATTTGCTTTGATTGCATTACTGGTGTTGTAATCATTATTATTAAACAAAGAATCCCTGTACAGCCTGTGCAACACTGTGGTACACTTCAATACTCGTTCCCGAATAAATTTAGCAATGTTTATATCATTATTTCATAAACTGTCAAAAATGTCTTCTCATTTTGCTGTCAATATGGTTTAAGGGCTTTCAAAAAAATATCTCCAGCATCTGATTACTCCATTCAGATGCTGATTGGCTTCAGTACAGAGTGAAACATACCTCTCTCAGCTGTGTGGCTTGCACAAGGACAATCTTGTTATCCAACAGGGAAATTAAAGCCAAACACTGCAGATTTGATTTGACATTGCGTAACGTGATGCCTAATCACATTATTTCACAAGGGGCTGCTCCCATCTGATGAAATACTCTCCCGCACCTTTCCACAATAAAGGCCCAAATCGCCCCACTGTGGAACTGAACCATTGGCAACACAAAACACAATAAACCAGAACATCTCGGTCATTGTGTACATAAACAACACTACAAGGGAATGTGCTCCCACAATACATTCTCACAAAAATATTTTGGAAAAAGTTCTATATTTTCGTGGCTTTTATGAATAAAGAATCTCTACAACGGAGTATTAGTAAGTGCTACAGAGCAAGATGTTAATTGATGCCGTGGGCTTCAAGCCCACTGGATCTATGATCTTCCTGCTGTGCACCATACAGAACTGAATGGGGCCCAGCCCAATGCACACCTTCCATCATTATCGTTCATTTTACCTGTCATCCATTCACACAGCTTGACATTTACAGGCCGTGTGTTCCTTTGGATTTATACCCCACCTTGGATTTGAACACTAGCCTTTTAGGTGTATGCTTTGCACTTTCACAAATAATAACCGTCAATCTTCATCTTGTGAAGCACAAACAGGGTGTCACACAACACTCCACAGTGGGCACATTTTACAGAGGGAATAGAAACTGTAAATTTGACCCAATGTGGAAAAACTGGAAAAAGGTAATCAAGCTGAAAAGGCCACAGTCACTTACAGCAATAAGGCCTGCACCCTTACCCCCCCATCTCCCGACATCCTATTAAGTGGGCATATTGGAAGCACATTAGACCCACCTCTTTGTAGCGGCCATGTACAACACTAATCCACTTTGAGTAAGACCTTTTACATCTTTCATCCATTTCTGAACCTTTACGTTTTTAAGTTAACAATGGATAAGTCATCTCAACTAGAATATGATAGAATAGAATAA
Organism: Conger conger; assembly: GCF_963514075.1. Taxonomy (NCBI): domain Eukaryota; kingdom Metazoa; phylum Chordata; class Actinopteri; order Anguilliformes; family Congridae; genus Conger; species Conger conger. Next base: position 22,947,493 of record NC_083775.1, read on the forward strand.
CTTTATTCTTCCTATTACACAGTACAGGATACAGCGCTATTCTGTTAATATATTTTAACACTTCATGCAAAAATGACAGATACAAGCAGCAGTACTTGATATTTTAGTAAAATATGCACTGAATTTCTTATATATTCAAGATATATTCCTTCTGTTTGGTGGTTTTATGTATACTCTATGTCACTTTTTCTTTTTAAAGTGTTTTTGTAGTAAATTCAGTGTGAATACTGAAGCTCAATGTGAATTTTCTGAAAACATAGCAGTTTGACTAAAGTGACCTGCCAAAAACAAGAACCTCTGAACAGTGACTGCAGAGGAAACCAGACACACTTCACTGTGCTAAACATGAGCTCTGGTGCCTTACAGAACCACAATTTAGAGCCTGAACCATGTCACAGAGAAACATCTAGAAACATTGCGGCCAGTTCGTTTTCTCCTTATGCACAATTGCCTGAAACATAAAGCATTATTCTCACATGAACAAGCTAGTGAGTCCTTTACAAGGAAACAAGCTATAGAATTATATAATTAGAATGTATTTCCTCCAGAGGAGTGATGCAAAGACCAGAGTACAAGGAAATACAATTTGAGGGGGTGTGGAGCCTGGACACTTTATTGCGGCTACAAAAAGACACAAATTCCTTGAAAAAGAAGAAGGAAAACTTAGAAGTACTTAGACTAAGAAGCATTCAAGGTTGAGGGGGATTTGTTGTGGAAAATGAGGCACATGTGACAGGGTACATTACTTTACTTTATTGCCATGTGGCAGACACTCTTATCCAGAGCAACGTACAATTGATTAGACTAAGCAGGAGACAATCCTCCCCTGGAGCAATGCAGAATTAAGGGCCTTGCTCAAGGGCCCAACGGCTGTACGGATCTTATTGTGGCCAGGGATCAAACCACTGACCTTGTGGGTCCCAGTCATATACCTTAACCACTACGCTACAGGCCGCCTTATATATTGTTGGTGGTTCAGGTACAGGAAGACACATCCACATGCTAGTGGCTGACTGCACCTTGCTGCATTTAGATATGGTCACCTAAAGAACGATAGCTCATTGCCAGTTACCCCTAACATGGAGCTTTTCATGCCGAAAGAACACCATTCTCATCAACCCAGGGGGTTCCCAGCCCTTATAACCTCAAGGTCCTTTCAAATGACCACCCCGTGACCACAATAAAATGGTGAAGATTGAGCTTCATGCAACACTTTATTCAAACCATGGCCTAATTTCAAACCATGGCCTCCAATCAGATGCTGGAGACCAAGGTCCCTTGCCATGGGAACTAATCACATTCTTACTGATAATCACTGCCTGTGGCGGACATTCACAGACTCACTGCCATCTCACACAGAGCTGCACATCATAAGCACTTGGGTTTCCCAAACTTTTAAAGTTCACATTATAGCTTTTTATCTTAGAAATGCAGAATGTTTCGGATATGGCTTCTTCCTGGTGCAGGCTCAGGCTTCGGTTCTAACATTCCACCATCTTCAAAAAAACGATTGGTCCAGCGGCAATCAATTAAAGCTGCAGACCAATCTGTTTGAGACGGTTAAGCACCTGGATTATCACAAACACAGACCAATCAGAACAGAGTAAGGGCCAGTAAAGAGGTGAATGTGTTGCCATAGCAGAGGACATCACGCTGGGCTGATCACAGAAACCGTATAAAAACAATATACACAGGTACCCTCCGCTATAGATCCAGTCAGTAATGCATCATTGGCAAAGGGTGGGATGTAGGCAGAGCCAGTGAGAGGGAAAACAATCCTGTGTCTGTCACTCAAGTGCTGTCCTTATGCAGTCACAGAGTGGGAAATGATCCAGCTCAGTGGATTGAGGTGCCATTGTCTGACATCTTCCATCTAGGGAAAGGAACCCCTTCCATAATTGAATGGCTTCACTTTGAACATTCAACTGCCGATGCAATTGCAACAATGTCTTTTGTAGGCTAGTGCTGTTAGCCACTGATTCTTGGCAATAAAAAAGTGCAAATACGGGTTGTTAAACCTGTTTCCCTTGCAGTAAGTCAAACGCTTTGCAATGTTTTTAATACATGCTGTAAACACTTTATTAGGTATTTATTAGACTTATTTTTTAGACTTATTGGGCTTATTTACCACTGTTGTAAATGTGTGGTTATTCCGCAGTCAAATTCACTTACATCACATTTCTTCCCCATTCTGACATTTGGTCTGAACAACAGCTGAACCTCTCAACCACGTCTGCATGCTTTTAGTTGCTGCCACATGATTGACTGATGAAATATTTGCATTAACAAGCTGGTGTACAGGTCTACCTAATATACACTGAGTGTCTATTAAATATTCCATGTTAAGCTCTTTGTAACTCTGTTTAGAAAAGTGCCCTTGGGGGTAGAGTTTGGACAAGGTATGACATTTTTGTTGGTGTGACCTCTCTTGCCGACTGGATCAATTGTGCCTGAGAACGATTGCAGAATGCTGATATCACAAACCAATGTGGCTCTGGTATGTGAACAGGGGGGAGGTGCAGATCTGCCCTTACCACAGGGGAATTGCTAATAACACAGGCAGCCGGTAGCAGAGGGCAGGCAGTTAAACATTAGTTTTTGGAGTCAATCACTCTTTCAAGTAGAGAGAGAGAGCAGAAGCAAAGAGAGAGCGAGTCCCCTCAGGGAGACCGAGCAGGAATACTAAACACACTCAAGACACAGAGACGCTGTCAACCTGAAGGAGAGTTACTATTAACCACCCTGCTGTCCTAGGGTCCTTTCATTCATTTTTTTGTTGCTGGTGAGCAGTGTGCCGTTCCTCTTAATGACATCGGAAAGGTTTTTAATGCCCGCGGAAAGGTCTGCTGTTATATTTCACAAGGGCCGGTAATATAAAATGGCACAAGACAGGAGAGATTTTTTTAGGCGGTGTCCTTGAAAACGTTCAACCTTCTTACGCCGGGGTTGTTCAGTGAACTTCACGCTTATTTGACACAATTAATGTTGTTCACCTGCCAGGCTCCCAGTGGCTACGAGTAGCCAAAAGGTTGCCTGATGGGAATTTGATTTCTCTGCACCGTGCGCCCTGTAGCGTGTTAATCACCGATTGTGATCTTCTGAATGTGTGTGGCTGGAAGAGTGGTAGCTTAAAAGGGTAATTTGTGATTCAAAATTGGTAGAAAAACCAAAATAAAATGTGTTCCAAAAAAGAGCTGTTAGTCCCAACAGCTCTTTCAGCTCTTTTTTGTAACACATTTTTTTTTAGCTTTCAATCGTCTCCCATTTCTTTTTCTCTACCAACTTTGAATCACAAATGACCCTTTCAAGCTACCAGTGGACTCGGCCCCAGTTTGAGCGCACTGGGCTGGGGTCGAGGGGAGCCATCGCTGGGGGCTTGTGTGAAAGTGGGCTAGGCTGTCACGAGCGTTTAGCGTTACGGTGGGGGAAAAGAGGCTCCAATTCACCCAGCGCTTTCTGGGCGCCGATTAATTAAACATTTCATTCGCGTCAAACAATGTTAGCCGCTCCCCGCGCCAACGGATACTCAGAGGGGGGAGGAACACAGGCCGAGCAAGCCTGGTACATGAGATCCTCAATATTTCATAACTCCCGTACATGTGTTTCTCTCCCTCTGTTTACTCAGTGGGTTGCTTGTACAGGGCACTGTTCTAAGCCGGTTACATCCCAGGCATGTAGATGAAGGTGAGCAAACAGCATGGCGGTTTTGAACATGACTGTTCCCTCGTAGTCTCGTACTGTGCATATAGTATCTGTACATTTCTGCCAATGCACGCTGGGTAGAGTCTGCTGCCGCTTCCTGCTACCATTACAATCAAGCTTCAGCCCTTTGCTCCCCGTTTTGGAGTGCCCAATCGTATATATTTCTATCAGTGCTCATAGCTGCAACTTTTGGTATCGATTCAGGAGAACACAGACACGCACCTGATCTCCTATGAAGCATGTGATGCCATGAGCAATTTCTAATCACGCTACAGTTCACAAGTTTGCTTCACGGATACGAGTCAGCGTAAGGTGCTTCAACTGCCGCTCAACAGGTGGGCATGCAGGTGCCAACCAGTAGGGGTCACTAGCAAGCGATGAGATGCTGTAATCCTGAATGACTGAAACCTTAACGGTCCTGATCCCATACCACGCCATGGGATCACATACAGAACACTGCTTTAACAGGTTGAGCCCAGCAGCCCCCTAACATTATCTTTTGATTGGACATTGTGAACACCATCATGAAGTGGGGGCGGGATCAGGCAGAAGGTAAGGGTACTGGGGCATCATTCCTGAATTAAGAGGTGCAGCTGTGATTAAAATAGAGATGGTGAACCTGCGCTCCACGAAAATCCTGTCAAAATACTACTAGAGTAATATAACAAATGGCCCTAATTGACAGACTGCTGTCATAACACTGAATATGTTTGAGTGCACAATGCAGACAGCTTAGTGCAATGTGCCAGACTTGAGAAAATGAAAACTTGAATTAAAACCCCAAACACTGGGGAAGTCTCTCAAATATGGAGGTGGGTCATTGATGTTTTAGGGATGTTTTGCTGCCAGTGGTGCAGGGGGACAGAATACGATCAATGGCATAATTAATTCAACAAAATACTAGGAAACTTTGGCTGGTTTCCTTTGGTAGACTTGGTTGTACGGTGGATTTTCCAGCAGAACAATGACTGCAAACATACTTCAAAAACTACATAGAAATGGTTAAGTGAAAACAACATCTATGCTCTACAATAGCCATCTCAGTCTCCAGACTTAAATCCAATTAAAATCCTATGGCCTGAACTGAAGAGGAATGGTCAAAAAACCCTCCGAAAAGGTTCTCTAACCTTATCACAAATTACAGGAAAAGACAGGGGTGGTTGCACAAAGTATTTAACCAGGGATGGCAATAATTGTTTGGGGAAATACATTTTTTATTTAAAAAATGTAATATTTGGTTGATTCCATTGAATCATTAATAAAGCGCACTACTTTACACACATTGGAAAATAAAGTTTTTTTTAGCAATAATTGTATTATTTGTTAGTTTACAGTATTGTTTGTGCGTATTTATCAAGGGTGCCAATAATTCTGGACCTGACTGTATCTGTCTAACTCAGTAATCCTGCTCTGTGGAACAGGGCCCAGTTCTCCCTTCTCATCCTGCCAGCCTGGGCGTTCACATCCTCTCACTGCTTTCTGGCTTCACTCAAACTTTGAGCTCCTCCAGTCAAAGCCTGAATATATTATTACGTGCAGCTGGGCATGTTTTGGAATAGCGGCGTGATTACTGCGGCTAGGAGGAGACATGGAGGAAAGGCCCCATGTGGTTTTCTGGGGTTAGCGCATACAGATGAGACCATATGCAGATGTTCTAAGTCAGAGTATTCTCTGAAGATCCCACAGAGCTTATGGCAAAGAAAACAGCTCTGCAGTGCCCCGGCGGTAACCCCTGGGCTGGTACAAAAACTGGGCATGTCCCCATCGATGGAGAGTCGGATTGATCAAAGGGCAGTAACAGGCCCAAACTGTGAAGCATAATGGGATACATATTACATACACCATATTGTATACACAACACACTGTCTCACACTGCATACACAAAACACTGTATCATACTGTATACACAAAACACTATCATACTATATACACAACACTGTCTCATACTGTATACACAACACGCTGCATCATACTGTATACACAAAACACTATATCATACTGTATACACAGCACACTATATCATACTGTATACACAGCACACTATATCATACTGTATACACAACACACTGTCTCATAGTGTATACACAGCACACGGTCTCATACTGTATACACAGCACACGGTCTCATACTGTATACACAAAACACTGTATCATACTGTATACACAGCACACTGTCTCATAATGTATACACAGCACACGGTCTCATACTGTATACACAAAACACTGTATCATACTGTATACACAGCACACTGTCTCATAATGTATACACAGCACACTATATCATACTGTATGCACAACACACTGTCTCATAATGTATACACAGCACATGGTCCCATACTGTATACACAAAACACTGTATCATACTGTATACACAACACACTGTATCATAATGTATATACAAAACCCTGTATCATACTGTATACACAGCACACTGTATCATACTGTAAACACAACACACTGTACCATACTGTAGACACAAAACACTGTATCATACTGTATACACAACACACGGTATCATACTGTACACACAACACACTGTACTAACCTCAGTTTAAAATCTCTGGGAAACATAACCACATGAGACTGAACAGCTGTTCCTAATGCAGGTTTAAGGTCCTGCAAGGTTCATCATGAACATTCATGGTGTCTTTGGTTTGCAGTGTGAATTACACAGCTTCAGTAAACAAAAAAAGAAGTGTGTTTTCATTCCTTTGTCCTCCTTTCTCTTATCTGGAACTACCAAGTCACTTCAGGAAGCGTTACTGGTCCCCTGTAAATCTGACTTTAATCTAACAGTTCAAATGTAAGCACAGTTTGGTGATTTTGAGGATTGCTGAACTCACCCAGCTGTGATAGCGAAGACTGCATTTGTTTGCTTGCAAGGCGTACTGTAAAGGCAAACACTGAATTGAATTGTGGTTAAATTGAGGACAAATATTGATTCAATCCAGGTCAATGCCGGATTCGCTGATACTGGGCAGTGCTACCCAATCTTTTTGCACATCAATCAAAACATTAATCATCCGGAAAATGGCCCAAACACTTTCTAAATCAGAACTACGAATTAACATGCAGGGTGTAGGAGGCAGGAGCAACATTTAAGCTGGCTACAGCAATACGCCTGCTCCAGATGGAGCTCTTTCTGGTTAATAAATCATCTTTTAACACCAAAAAATTATCTGCTGCTCGTGTATTAACCTCCAGGATGTGAGAGAGAAAATACCTCACACGTTTATCAGTAGCAACAAGAAGAAGCACCTTGAGCAAAAACGAAAGATATTTACTGCTGTTTGTGATGTGTCATTGAATAAATGTCAGTGAAATAATATTCTGATAAAAGAAGCTAGGAGATATAATTGACCAATTTGCACATCAACAATAACAGGCATTAAAAGAGAAAATAAATGCTACTGCCTAACATCAAATATACTAAATTCAACGATAAGGCTCTCTTGTCACGAGTGCAAGTAATCAGTGTGGAATTGTGCTTATGATAATGACTGTTGTTTGTCATCATTTTTTTCACACTATTGATCTGAATTATTTATAGCAGTCGGTCGGTTATGGCAGTGCGCTCAAAACAACACCTGTGCACATGTTGAAATACACAAATATGGGCACACACATATGTTCTACTTTTGACAGTTTCCCCCCATTACTCCAGGATTCCCAGTCGCTAAGCAGCGTAATGCATTGATACACAAAAAAACCTTTTGATGTTGAGACAAAGGAACATCAAAAGGCGAGGCTTTTTGAGCTAAATAGAATCGGACATTTTCTTAAAATGATGAAAGAACCTTTTTCTGCATCTGAGAAGGAATGCCATGGCAGGGATTTCGTAACTCTGCCTCAAACCTTAACTCTAAATGTTGTAGAAACAGTCACTATTTGATGTGCAAATTAAACAGGATTTATTTCCAGATTTTTCTCTTTATTTATTTGCAGAGTCCCATTACATGCAGCTGCAGCAGGTCGAATCATGTGAAAGCAATTGAGACCATGTCACATGACACAAGAGCGACTGCACCGGCCAATCAGGTGCACGTGGTCAGCCTGCTACTCAGACTCAAGTGACATGGCTGACTGCAAAGTGAAAAGGCGGGGCAGCTGGCAGCAGGCATGTGGGTGTCATGGCCTTCAAGTATGACTGGGAATTCCAAATATGGAGAAAAGGAGCAAGTGGTTAACACATTAATTTGGCCATTTAATGCATAGCCTAGAACTGAACAAACAAACAAACTAACAAAAAAAACGAATTGTAATTGATGCACCTATATGCTGTATGATGATGACTACATGGAATGTGACTTTGGAATGACATCTGTATTTACAGCACTGCGTATAGTGCATGCCCCACATTCTGGCACAAATACCGCAATGCTGCTGGAAATATCAGGGCTCGTTTCAGCTCACATTCAAAACAGAATGCTAATATACCAATGTGTTTTATGACTGGAGAGAGATGGGAGGGAAGCTCAATGACGCTGAGAGGTTCGCTGGCTCACCCACAGTGCAGAGCCGGTCGGCCATTTTGGCTCTGCACGAACAAAATGCACAGGGTCACGCCGGGAAGGAAAAGTGCTGAAAAGGCAATGGTTTAATGGAGAGGTTACTGCTGCGCATAGCGTCCCGCTGCTCTAGCGCCAGGTTAACAGTTAATGTCATCACCGCGCCTTTCATCTCAGCAGCCCCTGGAGAAGAGGTGGCTCACTTCGAAGACGCTGTTAAATAATTTAGAGTCACAAAAGGGGTTTGAGGGGCAGGGGAGAGAGGGAAGGAGGAACGGGGTTGTCGCGCAGAGCTCTCTCAGTCTGAACTTTATGCTAATTGAGTGCACTTCACCTGCAAATCCTCTTTTCTACAGTAAATGTTTTTTTCTCTTCCAGCACCTTGTGTCTCTTGACTGGCACATCTCATCTGAAGCACCAGCAATCAGGGAAATGAGAAAATGAGGAGGAAAAAAGACTGCTGAGGAGAAAAAGCGTGTTCACTTTACCGAGCAATTTTAAGGAGAGAAAAAGCCTGGTGCCCTAGTTCTATGCCTGGTTTTTCTCTTTTCTTTTTGGTTCACTGTTTCCTTAGTCTTTAGTTTTTTGGGAGAGTGGGAACTATAATTAGAAATGCCTCCCTATTTATACCCTGAGCACTGGGGCATGTGTGCTCATCCAGCTCTCCCTGCCCCTAAAGCCAGCAGCAGTGGCTGCACTGCTGTTCACCGTCTCTCTCAAGGGGAGGCGTGCCGCGCATGACAATGCCTGAGCTCCTCGCCAAAACTCCGTGCTCTAATTTGCAGATTGGCGTCTTACCATCGCTATCGCTCGCCCTATCACTGCCTGTAATAGAGCAGTAATAGAGCTATAAGAGCTGTTATAAAGCTGTAATAGGGCTATAATAGCGATAACAGAGCATGTAATAGAGCTGTAAAAGAGATATAATAGAGTTGTTAAAAAATAGGTGTAAAAAATATAGAACAGTGCTGTAATAGGTATAGTAGAGATACAACACAGCTGTGATAGAGCTGTACGAGATGTAAAAGAGACATGTATAATAGGACAGGTATAACAGAGCTGTAATACAGCTGCCTGTGTCTGTCGGTGCTTGGTGTTTGTTTATGTCTTTGGTTGTCGTGTTTCCAACTTTATCTCAGCATCACTCCTCGTCAGCGGTTTCTCGCCTTTCACTTTGGAGCAAGGGGTTACAGACACCACATGTCCCCAGAAACGGACCTCCTACGGCTGCTGACTCACTTTTCGCTCCTCTAAAACATCTTTCAAATGGAAGACTCAAAAAGACCTTTTGGTTTGTGCCATTCACCTTGCCATAAATGACACCTTTCAAATATGTGGAGAAATATCCTTTTCCATTTATTGGTACATGGTACTTATCTCTCCTCAAAAGCACATTTCAAAAGCACAAATCTCTTTACAGGACCACTGGGTCCTTCTATTTGAACTGTTTGGCCCTGGTCTTATGTGTATTTCTGTGCTGAGACCATTATTTTGAAGATACAGTCTCAGTTTCCATTGACTGACAGATGCCCCGCTCCACCATCCCAGCGGCCAATTCAAGACATGAACAGTGACTGACTGACTGTGGTGGTCCCACACCGTGAGCTGACCAGAGAAGGATAGATTCCCCATTGAGAATGGTTCCTCCAAAGGTTTCTTTCTTTTGGTCCCACCCAGGCAGTTTCATTGCCACTGTTACCCTAGGCTTGCTCTTGTGGGGGTTTAGGCTAGGGTCCACTGTGGAACATATTGTGACGAATATTTGTAAAATGCACTATTCATTCATTCATTCATTCATTATCCTAACCCGCTTATCCTGAACAGGGTTGCAGTGGGGCTGGAGCCTATCCCAGCATACATTGAGCGAAAGGCAGGAATACACCCTGGACAGGTCGCTAGTCCATCACAGGGCACACACACCATTCACTCACACACTCATACCCACTGGCAATTTAGACTCTCCAATCAGCCTAACCTGCATGTCTTTGGACTGTGGGAGGAAACCGGAGGAAACCCATGCAGACACGGGGAGAACATGCAAACTTGCAAACCCAGGACCTCCTTGCTGTGAGGCGGCAGTGCTACCCACTGCACCATCCGTGCCGCCTCTAAAATGCACTATACAAATGAATTCAATTTAATGCTAGTAGTGCATCAACTGAAAGAGACAGGACAGGGTCCTAATGTTAAGCAGCACAACTGTGGGCCCAGTTCCAGCATCTCAGAAACATTGTAATTCCAAAGCAAACATTTCTATAAGAGACGAAAACGAGAAATTATGCAATTCTCAATTTTATTTTATAAAATAACCCAAGCAGTTTTCACAAATGGAAGGTTAAACACTCAATATGACATAAAACTCTCATACTCTCACTGGTACAGAAACATTTGTTTTTCTTAATGCCCTATTTCACAAAAGGAATTAATCCTGGAACAAATATATTTCACTAATTTCCAAATGCAGAGGAATGAAGTCATTTGGGAAATGTAGATAAATCTCTGGCTGGAAGTCTCCACTCCTCTAGCGTAAACTTTAGAGGAGGTGGCCAGCGTCCAGGTTCCCCAGCTTGTGCCAGTGCCAGCCCAGTTCATTTCACAGCATGTAGGCAATAAGTGCGCAGAGCCAGGTTAGGCTGATATAACACCGCCCCCAGGGCTGGCACAGAAGCACAGAGGAGACCTTTTTCGGTTGAATCTAAGGCCTGAGGGAGAATCCACCTTCTGCTGGGGAGAGATAATGGGAAAAGATCAGCGGACGTCAGATTGATCACACACACGTGTGCGTGTTGGTGCGCCCTCTGAAGGCACCGTCAGTGATTAAAGACACGGGTGTAAGGAGGGTCCCCTCTTTCGCTGATAGAGGGCAGGAGGGCCCCGGCGATAAAATAAGAGCGTGTCGCCGGGAGACGCACTGCCGAGGGCCGCCGATGCATCAGAGCGCTCCTGTCAGGCCTCCGGGGCGCAGGGAGTCGCCGCGAGAAACGCGTCGCCGATTAAACAAACTTAACGGCTTAGCCGCTCCTCCTGCTTTCCCTCCAAACGCCCCCCCACCGCACATTGCCATGACGACACTCGCCTTTATAAAAAGCCTGCCTGGGGGGTCAATGTCTGAAAAGCGATCAGCAGGCTTGACCTTTTCGATTCTCATTTAACTTCTACATCTAATTGAAGCTTGACTGTTTTGTTTTGTTTTTTCTGGGAAAAAGAAAAGGAGAAACAGTCGATAAACATTTGGGAACACAACCCAGATGAAATTGGTCTGGCTGGAGGCGCTGTGCTCCAGTACCATGGCCTCTGCGTAACCGGCCCAGACATGGTCGATTTGTAAACACACCCGAATGTCCAAACAAACAGGCTCAGCGAGTATTTTTCTGTCGCCTCAGACAACCAACTGTGATGCCTTCAAATTTAAATTAGCCAAATGTTCTGATCAGTGCTTGTTGTAGAACGGGGTGTATGTGCGTGTGGCTGAGATGTGAAAAAAGGTTAATTTACAGTCCTGGTGTGTGTGTGTGTGTGTGTGTGTGTGTGTATACATTAGCTTGTGTGTGCGCATATGTATCTGTGTGTGTGTGTATGTATTTGTGTGTATACATGAGCTTGTGTGTGCGCATATGTATCTGTGTGTGTGTGTGTGCTGTGTGTGTGTGTATACATGAGCTTGTGTGTGCGCATATGTATCTGTGTATGTGTGTGTGTGTGTGTGTGCTGTGTGTGTATACATGAGCTTGTGTGTGCGCATATGTATCTGTGTGTGTGTGTATGTATTTGTGTGTATACATGAGCTTGTGTGTGCGCATATGTATCTGTGTGTGTGTGTGTGCTGTGTGTGTGTGTGTATACATGAACTTGGGTGTGCGCATATGTATCTGTGTATGTGTGTGTGTGTGTGTGTGTGTGTGCTGTGTGTGTATACATGAGCTTGTGTGTGTGCATATGTATGTGTGTGTGTGTGTGGTTGTCGATACGTCTGAAAGTGAGGTAAAAGAAAGCGGTGATTGTGATAATAACGGTAATCTGCCCCCCCGGTTCAGAGCAGGTTTTAACTGCTTTCACACGTTTCCCCCTCTGAAGAGCGAGCTGATTTATGGAAGACTGTAGAGTTAGACAGCTGGGTAATTACAGCAGAGTGAATGGGCTGACAAACTGTGTTGATTGCCGTCATCTTCATCATTTCCCCATCATCCTCACACCACACCTTTATTTTTGTTTGTGAAATATATATCAGACTTAAAATGAAGCAAACTATCTTATAGCATGAACTGTCACCACATTTTTATAAGACAGTCATAAACAAATGTTTTTAAATGAATACATTTAAGTTATCTATTTTCTCCAGTTCTCATTTGAAAGCTCATGACAGTCGTGTTTACTCGTAAAATATACTGATATAAAAGAATCTCTTGAGAATCGTATTAAATCATTCTTACCTGGCCTTCTGATAATCATGATTTCTGGCAACCAAAAGCATACAGCAGATCAATAGTTCTGCGGTCTCAATTCAAACCATTCCTGTTCCGCTTTCCTGACAACATTTGCGACGGAGGCGGCAACCCATTTCATTATCATTTTGCTTGAGTTGGATGAAACCTGAGAAACGGCTTACAAGTATATGGGCGATTCCAGCATTATGTGACATTTCCACACAAATTCACCCTCGGAAAAATTACTCTTCTTACATGATAAAAATGTTAATGCATGTTATCATAGCACCCACTTGGCCAAAAATAATTTGAAAAATATTGTTAAGCCAGAAAAAATGTGACAAATAACATGCGTTATGGATGTGAGGCAAAAAGACAGTTATTTTGCAGAGACTATACACTCTACATTTTAAAGTCTAATGCATAAAGTTTGATATCCATGTAATATAGGAGGCTTGGCTGAACATAAAGATAGCAATTTAGAAAATATTTTCGTCTTCATTTTTATGAAGGAATACCACCATGGATGTAATACCATTGCGATATGGATGTGACACGTCTGAAATGCACATTGTTTGACGATCTACTTCTCAATCAAATTTTATCATAACACATTTATTGTCATCTGAAATATTCTGAAAATCTGAATAGAGAAAACCATCTGAAAGGGTTTTGAATGTTTTCAAGATGGCCAGAATTCATTGATTTCAATGGTAATGGGACTAATAAATACATTTTTAAGCATTCTCCTGTTGTTAGCCTAAATTTAATCAGATTTAAAAACGGTCACAATCAAATTATATATAATAATAATTGGGAAGTAAGTAAGTTTGTTTTTTCATGCTCAGGTTGACATTACTGTGGAATTGCCCTTATCACACATCAGGCACCAATGACATTACCTTCTGTTTGTATTGCAGCAGCCTTGTATCATAATTAATACAATGTTATAGCAATCTAATTAGGCAGCAACTTGCGGGATTATAATGACATCATGACAATAATAATAATTAAACAACAATAATAATGCAAAAATGAGATGCCTTGATGTGTGGTTCACATAATAAAATGTGTAACGCATATAAATTAAAATACTAATTCAGCCAGGTGTTCTTAGAGCTGTTAATTTTCCACTCCAGTAAAGAGGGGCTTATGAAAAATGCAAAAGGGTTTTGGTTGGCTTCTGTAGTTTATTTAGTGTTTAGGGGGTAAAAAGCGTGATTAAGAAACCTTCAGACTGAAGTTGACTTGAGGCATTTGATTAATTTCAAAAGAGGGAACAGAACGGTGCTTTGATCCGGAGAATACTTTTACTCAGAAATCCAAGGAGCCGGCCAGCAAAATCCTTTCTGAAACCTTTTCATTTCTTTTGTGTGTGAGTGTGTGTGTGTGAGAGAGAAAGATAGAGACAGAGAGAGAGAGAGATATTGCTTTAAGGAAACAGACTGAAGGCCAACTGGAGAAAGCATAAGGGAAAAGAAGAGAGGCAAGCACCAAAAACCCCCCAAAAAACATAATGCAAACTTACTTTTTTGGGGGGGGGGTAGTGACTCGAGTTTCCTGCCACGGTTGGCTGCCACAGCCGCTGCAGTTTAACTCTGCTTAATAGCTTGTCCACAGACCGCTATCCGCCAGACCGAGGCTGTGCTTACACAGAGCCCTGATCCTCCGTTTCTCGTGGATTTGACGCAGGTAAGGCACAGTAATGGCCGTCCCCAGGGGAGCGGGACAGCTGTGGCTATGTGTGGTGACAGGGCGGGGGGTGAGGACAGGTGAGGGGTACAGGTGAGAGGTACAGGCTGTGGCTCTGTGTGGTGACAGGGCGGGGGGTGAGGACAGGTGAGAGGTACAGGCGAGAGGTACAGGCTGTGCGGTGACAGGGCGGGGGGTGAGGACAGGTGAGAGGTACAGGCGAGAGGTACAGGCTGTGTGGTGACAGGGCGGGGGGTGAGGACAGGTGAGAGGTACAGGTGAAAGGTACAGGCTGTGTGGTGACAGGGCGGGGGGTGAGGACAGGTGAGAGGTACAGGTGAAAGGTACAGGCTGTGTGGTGACAGGGCGGGGGGTGAGGACAGGTGAGAGGTACAGGCGAGAGGTACAGGCTGTGCGGTGACAGGGCGGGGGGTGAGGACAGGTGAGAGGTACAGGCGAGAGGTACAGGCTGTGTGGTGACAGGGCGGGGGGCACAGGTGAGAGGTACAGACTGTGGCTCTGTGTGGTGACAGGGCGGGGGGTGAGGACAGGCGAGAGGTACAGGCGAGAGGTACAGGCTGCGGTCGTCCTGTCCTCCTGTGTGACAGATCTCGCCTACGGCGCCCGACGCCAGCGCTGCAGACATGAAAGCCGACGGAGATCAAATGTGCCAGTAATTAAAGTGCCAGCCATAGGCCTCGCTGCTGAAGAAAGGGAGGAGGGGATAGGAGACGAGAGGAGGGGAGGGGAGAGGGAAACAAAGAGAGGAGAGGGGAGAGGAAGAGAAGAGATAAGAGTCGCATACATAAAAAAGGCTGTTCCGCCCTTGTCCTGTCATTCTCTGCTCCCGCTAATACAGACTTCATCCTCTCCTCTTCCTGTCTCGGTCTCTCTCGGATGAACTGACGAAGGTGCACTGCAGTGGAGTCCCTCCTCTCCCGGGGTGGTAATCACGGACGTCATGCTTTAACTCAGAGCAGGCTGGCGGAGTACCGTGCCAGACAACGCAGAACCAAGCACAAAGACGAGCGGCATCCAGCGTGTTAATGCCGTTATTCATACATAAACACCCTGTCTGCCACATTCAGAGAAAGTGTAGCTTCCCCAGCTTAATTAATATGCGTCTATTTAAAATGCTCTTCCAATCTCACTGAATGCTGTCCTCCAGCAATTCACCTACAGTAGGGGAATGGAACCAAACAACATGTCTTCCTTGGACATGAGTTTTGCTTCACACTGCTCACCGCGGCTGATAATGAAAAAATAAAAACCTTAAGCAGCCTGCCCTGCACATTCTGGCTCCTGGAAGAAACAATCATTGGTGACACCAATTATGCCCAACTGGGAGATTGCTGAAAATACTGTTCAGTGATTAAATTCATTTCACGTCAAGACTGCCATGGTTTAGAGGCAAGGACTAAGATGATGTGGTATACAGCAGCCGCATTATTTAACAGAGAGGACAAGGGCGATACCAAAAGTCTGACCCCCATAAAGATATTCCCCATTCTCCATCTTTTCACAAGCCAAAAGTAAACCAAAATATACAGTGCAGTCCGTAAGTATTTGGACAGTTACACAATATTAGTTGTTCTGGCTTTGTATTTCAGCATACTGACTTTCCCTCCCCATATTTCAAAGCAGACTGACCCCCCCATATCCCTCTTGTATACCCTATATATAAAACAAAAAATAATAATAAAAACTTGCACTTACGATGACTATTGTTTTTCATTATAACTGCTCTACATTGCTATTTATGGATTTGATGTTTTTCACTTGTTCAGGAACTTATGCACTTTTACTTTGGATTAAAAGCATCTGCTAAATGACTAGAATGTAAAAATGTAAATCAATAACAGATTGGCCAGGTTACAGTATGCTAAAAAGTACATTAAAAACCGGAGTGTCCTGGAACAAACTCTTATGAACAGATGAGATTGGTATTAACCAAAGTGATGGAAAGAAAAAAGCGTGGAGAAAGAGAGGAACTGCTCATGATCCATAACACTCAACCTCATCTTTGGAAGTAGAGGAGGTACTATTGGGCTGAGGCATGTATGGCTGCCATAGTGCCACTGGAGCTGGCTCACTAGCTTGACTGCTGGCGGCAGCAAAAGGATGAATTCTGAAGTGTACAGAAATATCTTATCTGCTCAGATCCAAATTCCTCCAAACTAATTGGATGGTGCTTCACCTTGCAGCAGGACAATGACCCCAAACACACTGCTAAAGCAACCAAGTTTTTTAGGGCCAAAAGGTGGAATGCTCTTGAAATTTTCTAGGGCCAAAAAGTAGAATGCTCTTGAACATGTGCTTCACTTGCACACTGAAGGAAAGACTGCAAAATGTACCCAAAATAAGCAGAAGATGGCTGCAGTAGATGCCTGGCAGAGCATCACCCAGTATTGTCTATGGGTCACAGACTAAAGGCAGTGGTCAGATTTAAAGTTTGATTTAAGATTACGATCATTTGTTAATGGTGCTATTGGGGTACTGTACAGTTCTGGGGGTTGCTGTCAGGTAAGGCTAGTGGTTATTTACAAATCCATAAGAAACTAGTGGCACTGCTTAGGCCAGGGGTCGGCAACCCTGGTCCTGGAGAGCCGCAGGGTGTGCTGGCTTTCGTTGTTACTTGGCATTAATTGATCAATGAAAGCCGTTGATTACACAGTTAACTCACCTCACCTGGTTTCTTGGGTCTGAATCGGCTGCTTATTTTAAGGTGGAGACGAAAGCCAGCACACCCTGCGGCTCTCCAGGACCAGGGTTGCCGACCCCTGGCTTAGGCCTTAAGTGCCAGTGTATAAGCACAACAAAAAGAACATCATATTCTCTGTAATGCAAAATGTCTTTTGGTTTCCTAAATTGGAGGGACTATGTAAAACGGGCTGCAATTCCTAGATGGAACAATGGATAAAGATGCAAATATCCCTTAATAAAAGCAAAAATGTGACAGTCTACACTTTAAATTCATATTCATTGTTTCATTTCAAATCCAATGTGCTGGAGTACAAAGCCAAGTTGCTGTCCAAATACATAGGGAGTGCACTACATGTACTGGCAGAGAGGGTGACCCTCATTAAACTGGAAAATAAGTACTCTTATTCCACTCCAAGATTTTGTCAGCTTGGAATAAAGTGCTTTATTTTCAGGGGAAAAAAGTTTCAAATGGTTCTGATTTTAAAGTTTATGAATATGCATAAGGAGGTGTGCTCAAGGACAGAACATCCATTGCTGCCACTACTGTCCTCGGTCGCACCTCTCTCATGAATATATAATAGAAGCTTAAAATTTGGGATCCTTCAGCTTCGTCACAAAAACTTTAGACACTATGAGCGCTGACTTGACCATCTGGCTACTCCACAGGGGGCTGTGGTCAAAGGCTCATAAAATGGTGGCGTCCACCTTCTCTCTGCTCATCAATCAATGCTAAACAGATGCATTGTGGGTAGTGGCCAGGTGATACACTAATGTCCTGTCCGGGGTTTTACCCTGTAACATCAGCTGCTTTATGCTGGAGACAAGCCAGAGAATTTGAGACCTAAATTTGCACAGAATTATTTGGCACCAATGACGTGGTAACAGGGCTGTGAAAATACTCAATTATAAAAAAACAGCTGTTATTTTAATAGACTGCTGCCGGGCAAACGCAGGCAGTGGAGTGTGTGTGACACGCAATTCTTTAAAATCTCATTAAAAATGAGATGCACATAAAGATCAGCCTGTGAGGCAGACCGGCGCACATACGAGTGTGCTGCCTCAGTTACATGTCAATTTGCAAGGCTTCTAAATTACGGTTATTAATGACGGCACACATACAGCGGGTGTGGGGTGGGAAAATGCTTATCCCTGTTTGAGGTGTCTACAAATCAAAATCCAATTTAAATCTAATCTTATTTTGCCTTTATTTCCCCCTTTTTTCTCCCCAGTTTGGAATGCCCAATCATATTTATCAGCACCCTTTATCACACCAGGTCATTATAAGTGCTCATTATTACACCATGTCATTATCAGCACCCTTTATCACACCAGTTCATTATCAGTGTTCATTATCACACTATGTCATTATCAGTGCTCATTACCATGCCAGTTCATTATCAGTGCTCATTACCATGCCAATTCATTATCAGTGTTCATTACCATGCCAGTTCATTATCAGTGTTCATTATTACACAATGTCATTATCAGTGCTCATTACCATACCAGTTCATTATCAGTGCTCATTATCATGCCAGTTCATTATCAGTGCTCATTATCATGGCAGTTCATTATCAGTGCTCATTACCATACCAGTTCATTATCAGTGCTCATTACCATACCAGTTCATTATCAGTGCTCATTACCATGCCAGTTCATTATCAGTGCTCATTATCACACCACGTCATTATCAGTGTTCATTACCATGCCAGTTCATTATCAGCATTCATCATGGCAGTTCATTATCAGTGCTCATTACCATACCAGTTCATTATCAGTGCTCATTGCCATGCCAGTTCATTATCAGTGTTCATTACCATGCCAGTTCATTATCAGTGCTCATTACCATGCCAGTTCATTATCAGTGTTCATTACCATGCCAGTTCATTATCAGTGCTCATTATCACACCACGTCATTATCAGTGCTCATTACCATGCCAGTTCATAATCAGCATTCATCATGGCAGTTCATTATCAGCGCTTTATTGCACAAGTTCATTATCACCACTCATCAAGTATTCATATAAAAGCACATTATTTGTGCTCAAATATTGTATTCTGATTTGAGAACATCTCTAGTTGGCATGCATGCATTAATGTGTGTAGCTTATCCATAACTACACATTGTTCAACATGTCATCACATTAAAGTACTGTATGGTCAAGATGTTTGTTTGCTATGTTTTCAGTGAAACTACTACTACAGTGATACACCTCCAGCAATCTAAAATAATAGCAGTATTCTGTTTCAAGGTGATACAGTATTTTTATATAACGGCTTGTACATTCCAGAACTGAAAAGGACATTTTCTGGATGTGTGCCTGACCACAGTGTGTCCAAATAAGTGCTTCCCCTGGGGTTAATGTTAAACTACTATTGACTCTTTTCCAGGAAACTTTGTATTCATTTCAAGCTCCAGTGAGATACACCTGTTAAATTGTCATTGTCAGGTTCTGTTTCCTTCTTGTTCAGCCTTAGGTCATGTTAAACATGTACCATTAATGAACTGCCAGACAATCTTTAGAAAAGAAAACACAGACCTCCTGTTTACCGCAAAGTAACATATTTTCAGGCCAGGAAACTTCAGGCAACAAAGCCTGTGTACAGCAGAACAGGTAAGGTGACATGAATGCTAATTCCAGCCTTAAGCAAAGAAGGCAGAGTGCATTTAAAAGCCACACAATATGTAACTGAAACAGACAAATGTCTCCATTGCAATTATTTTGATTGTTGCTTTGGGCTTCATTTACTATTTACAATGAAAAAGGCATGATAGTCAAAGTTAAATGAACTAACAGACGGATGGAGTTTATATCACCCCAAACTGGTACTTTATCAGTGACCAATGAGCTCTGGCAAAATGTTCATGAGATGAAATGTTATTTGCAGGGGGCTGATGGGAAGCAGTATTAGATATTAATCCAGCCTGGTTTATTTCATACTGATGTCAGGCTGATGTTTTTATAGCCGTGTGAGGGAAGCTGCAGCTGGGGTGACTGGTGCGCTCACCTGTAAACAGGAGAAATCACCGACTTCCAGCCACTCCGTGCCACCCAGCGTGTAACGTTACCCTATTATAGTGAATCTTTCCCACACAGCAAAATGTCCAGTGAAAAATCAACTCTGACAGAGTAGTTTTAACTCTAATGGAGCACATACGGTCCCAGTTGGACTCATATAAACTGTGTTAGAGCTGATTTACAGCTGAAAAGTTTGCTGCGCCCAAATGCAGGGAAGAGGAGTGCAGCAGGATGGTCCAGCTGGCGGACCGAACCCGCCCGTTCTTCATCGTTAAGCAGAGCTACCCTCGCTGGCACGCTCCTTTTTCCTGGAGTTATTCCGCATTCTTTCTGAAACGTATTTTTAGGATGGAACGTGGGAACGGTAGACGATCGGAGCGGCGCCAGGGCGGTCCCTGTTTCTGACGCGTCCGGGACCTCCCTGAAGCAGCAGGGAGCAGGAGCTCCATCACAGCCTTGCGCAGTGGCTGTACCTCCAGGTGATGGACTGGCAGACACGGTCCAACAGCAGTTCTGATAAAGACAGATAGCGGTGGATATAGAGTGTCTGCCCGCTGTTTGGACATTTTTGGAGGGAGTAGAAGCACTCTTCATCTGCAGGGTTGCATTAACGGGAAAGAGGACACAAAAAAATTTCCTAAAAGTTTTAGGATTCTATAAGTCACATTTCTGGATTAATCATATTTTTTCCTGTTCATTTTACAGATGTATTGCGAAGCCTTCACTTGGAATTCAGGTCTTGGCTTTTGAATTGCTGTTGGTGTCACTGTGGAAGAGTTTCAATCGCTTAATTACGGTCAGGTATACCACACACATACACACGAAAACACACAAACACACACAAACACAATAAACACACACACACACAGACTAGGTGTGTTTGGAGGGAGTAGCAGCGGGTCACAATTTAAGAAAACATGCAGTGGGACTTAAAAGATCTGAAGATGGCAGTCTTTATTTTTTCATGCCGTTATTTAGATGCAGGCCTGTCCATGCATAATGCAAACACGGCGCATGTTGACACAGAAATCCAATCCCGTCTCCTTCAGGACTTTCCATACAAATCCAGCTGGGGGCTTGGCAAAAGCACCAAGGTCACCGTTGATTGAATTCCAATTATATCCAAAGAGGTTAATACGGTGAACTAATTGAAAATATTGGAGGGGAAAAAAGAACCGACGATTAACAAACTTCATTATTATTAATTAAACATGTTATTATTAGAGGCATGTACTTCAATAATTTCACAGCTGGCGATGGTGAAAGGTTCTGGCCTCCTGCACGAGCACACAGATCGTTGCAGGCGTAGCGGTGTTTGCATGCTGTCGCTGGGTTTGAGTGACGGAGGGGCAGAATTTCATACAGCCACAGCCTCTATGCAAATGAGCCCGGCTACAACTCCTAATCAAAGCATCCGTTGCCTTCCAACAATTAATCTGAGCAAAGAGCTTTTAATTAATTTGGATAATTATTTGTTGACTGTAAACAAAATCACTCAGGCGCATGTACAGTTTCTGAAAAACAGTCGTATTCTTTTGGGCTTGTCCTTCAAAGGCGTGTTATTACTGCATTCAAATATGAAAAAAAACATTGCATACACTTCAACGGTTTTAAATATATGTGACCTGCTTGATCTTAATCAGTTGTAATAAAGTCGCGATGGACAATTTCACATCAATCGATGTTTACTTGTGTTTGTCTGTTCATCTTCAGTTTGTAGAACAATATCTTGGCGTTCATAATCTGCATGTTTTAATGCCAAATTGAGAGTAAAAATATAGTATAAGCTTTTAAATGCAAGATGTCAAAGTGAAAGTAACACCGGAGTTGTGCGTTGTTTGGAGGCTAACCAGCTTGTCACTGTTCACCAGTCACAGGCAACCACATCAGCTGCATTTGCTTTCATGTATGTCTGAATGTCAAGAGTAAATGTTCAGAGTAGAAATATAGTTTTAAATGGTTTATACATAAGGTGACAAGGTATAGCCCCAGAGCTTTGTTAGCCCAGTGTTGGTATTCTGCCATCCTCACCTAACTCCTACAACAAAACATTGTTTGATGGCACTGGAAATGCAGCTCTTGATATCTGGAGTAGAGCGATAACTTTGATATCATTAGAAAGCTTACATTCTCCTCTTTTGAGTACTTTCTAAAACTGGGGTCAATGCGACTGATATTGATAGAGCAGGTCACATAGATATGTTTAAAAATATACAGAAATGACTTCATCTTTGGTCACACAGATTGGGTTATTTTTCGATAATGATCTGTATTATACTAGAAACATATTCATTGATGTTGAAATAACTGATTTCTATGATTATTATGTATGATGTAAATTAGCATAAAAGTTGAGATGGTAGTTGACACAATAATTAAAAAGAATTTACTAACCATATTCAGGAAGAAGGCCTTCCTAATATTTAACTGCAGTTTTAAAAGGCGCTACGGTTAACAGGCATTCGTACCCAGAGCATGTACTATTGCTGAGACTACGGCTGTACAGGGATTAAATGTGCACTGTGAATCTTTATCACAGGCCTGTTTCATCAGACTGTTCCTACGTGGCCACTTACAGCAAGCCTTCTGTCTGCTCATCTTCTGCTGCACTGATCCCACTTCCCCTCAACTACGCAAAACAACTCACCCACTGATCCACACAGAGGAGCAGCCTTACTTCAGATTTACACGGGGCAACTCAAACACTGATCCCCGCAGAAGAGCAGCCTTACCTCAGATTTACACGGGGCAACTCAAACACTGATCCCCACAGAGGAGCAGCCTTAGCTCAGATTTAAACAGGGCAAGTCACACACTGTTTTACCCAACTCCGTCACTAGAAAGCACAATGTTCACTCTACTCAAGATGTGAGCAGGGCAAGGCCACCTAATCACTCAAAAGGACCTATCCAAAATACCTTTTTACACAGTGTTATATTTCATTTGGTCAAATTATATGTAGCACACCGACATGTTAAAGTTTACAATGTTAAATGCGCATTTCAAATATATCTCAAATAGTATGGCATGTTTTACAAATTGGATCAATTATGAGCACTTTTACAAATTAATTTTTTGCATAGAAGTTACTGTAAGTAGCAATTAGAGATTATCAATATCCTTGCCTCTGATACATTTTTTTTTCACTCTGGCCTTACAAAAGCATGACTTATTTTAATGACTATCGCGCACATTACGGTCTTTGTTTTAAGAGCCGCAGCATAATCAATCACCATTACCGCGGGTGGCGATTGTATTACGATCGCTGTTCGCCATCTGGTAGCAGGGGCCCTAATCGCATTACACTAAATATCATACATTTTATGTTGGCTGCACTCTGTGATGCGATTGTGAAGCTTGTAATTAGTGTGGCGTCTCGATCCTCTGTTCAGGCACAAGCCAGGACGCCCTTGGAGAAACAAAAGGCCCATTCAGATTCTCCCAGACTGCTTTGCAGTTGTGTGTCTGCAGGCTGTGCTGGGACACAGCCATGGTGATATATATGCTGATGCTGGCTACATAATGAGCCTTTGCTCTTTCCTTCTTTCTTTTTAATAGCATTTGGCTGCAAATGGAACTGGTTCCGTTGCAGAGGCATTTTTCCCTGGTCCAAGAATTAATAGGCTAAGCTATTCTAACTAACTCTGCTGGCAGCACTGGTGCCAGAACACTAGATCAGTAAAACAGGCATTTTGACTTGGTAATTTCATATATTTGTGACGAATGTGCCCTATAACAACATTATGTCTGGTACCATTATAAGTCAATGCTGATATGACTACCAATAACACAGGAGGATACATAGTATTAAATGATAACTCATTATTACTTATTATTGGCATTAAATGTCCATCAAATGTTCTATATGCAGTGAAATCTACTCTTATCAGTGAACATTTTTATTATATACAAGTAATGGATTGCAATTTCTGCAAAGATTTTCATTTGTATTTTATCTGAAACTGTTGGTAGGAGTTTTTGTCATGCTGTTGCCCTTGGAATGCAATGAAATCCTTAAAATATGGTCTTCATTGGCAAGTTGGCTGTGAAAAAGTATTACCCATATCACCCATGTGCAAAAGTAACTGCCTCCATCGTTTCTCAATCTACCATTTAACCAAATGTTATTGATAATTAGATTCAGCTGCTTGAACACAGCCTGCCTTGTCGAATATAAACCTGACTCATTTGTAACTATTCATGAGAAGTAGTCACCACAAGTACACTACGCCACAAACAAGGGAAATTCCAGAAGAGACGAGAAAAAAGGTTGTTAAAATACATGCGTGGAAAGGGTCACAAAGCTACAGCATTTCTTCAGCTCTGGGAGAATGGAGAACAGCTAGAACAGTAGAGAATCTTCCCAGGTGTGGCCGGCGAGCCAACATTTCTCCCCTCCAATCAATATCCTTTCACGCAGTGGCGCGTATTCTTCCCACCAGAGCCATAGGCTACGGCTCCGCTTCCCCCTCCTCATTTACCGTCAGTCAGATCCGCGCCCTGCCCTCCGGAAAGTCCCCCTGAAAGAGTCATTTCACCCGTATATGTCATATCGCGGAAGCTAGTGCTGCTCTAACTTCCGTTTCAGTCTTTCAGTGTGCTGATTTAAACCACCTCTGAATAAGGTAATGAGCAAACAAACCCACCCCAGGCTTATGCTGTATGCTGCAAATTTATGTATTTTTATTATTTTTTTATTCATTAAAAGCAAACCACCTGTCATGGTTCATGTTCATGGTCATTATTAGTGTGTTTTACAACAGCTGTGATTGGGCTCCTTGATTTGTTCCTGGCTGGATGTGTATGTAATTAACTGCAGAATGAGGACAGGTGTGCTTTAGTCCGCGCTGCTCATTACAGCGGGGAGGCTACAAGGCGTATGATGACCCTTGACCTTGAAATATAAAAAAAATGATGTAATAGGCCTACCTAATCATGCCTGAGAAGCCACAGCTGAAGTGGACCGCTCTGTCTCTCACGGAGCGAAGCGTGGAGTGTTGGCATGAAACATTGGCTTGTGGGACATATATAGATGCTCACATCAAGGAAGATGCTCACGCGTGGCAAATCCTTAATACGGGACTGAGCCTGGGGCAATGAAAATGTAGGGCTGTCGCAAAGCCCCAGAGAGAGAGAGCGAGAGAGTCATGTGGACCGCAGCTGGAGAAGGCGCCATGTAAGCTCTTCTACAGGACCACTGACATGATTATTTATCAATGAGCCAACATCTTAACCCACATTACTCCTTAGGGGAGCTGCCATTCCTCAAACGCAGAAAACAACAACAACCTCGGAATATTAGTGTAGTCACGTCTATGACTGCTGCCGTGGTGACCGCATAACGGCAATGCATCATCGTTGGGGTTTCGTTGGTGGCATATGCGTTCATACTATAATATACAATTGTAGTAAAAATGCCTTAGCAATGGAAATATTTCAATGGAAATGACATTTTGGTGCTACTTTTTGGCCTTGATATGACACTGTGGTGACAGGAGGAGCAGGAGGAAACACTATTGTCGCATTGCGTCTTTGTACTGTACGCTCACAATTATAAAATCATGTGCACAAACCAGCAATACAGCCGGAGCACAAAAATAATTTCATATTCAACGCGATATTTATCCTCTTTTCATCGCTACACTGTTTCACACCAACGGCTAATTAAAGAAACCTGCGGAAATGGAACATTTGTGAAACCTCAGCATTTCTGCGGCACCGCTGCAGTGCGATATGCACTGGATGGATCCAGACGGGCGTGTCCGCGGAGCGGAGCGGGAACGCGGCGACTCCTCCCCCGGCATGCGGAAGGGGCCGTCCCTCTCTCCCGTTCCGCGGGCAGCGCCATTTCAGCCCAGAGGCGCTGGAGATTCTAATTAACATCGCAATGTACTCCGCTGGCCTTCTCTTCCACGCCTCAGCAACTTTTCTTCTCCTCTCCAACCCCCTCTTCCATTTCTTTCTAAATTTTCTCTCCCTCTCCCTCTCTCTCTCACTGCTTCCACCCCCCCCCTTAACTGCAGTGCCAAGCACATTTCTCTCTGGCGCTTTCTCTCTCCGCAGATTACCTCCAGCAGTGTTTTTTCCATACTCCAGGCTGAAGAAGAGCCTTTTTCAGAGAGAGAGAGAGAGAGAGAGAGAGAGAGAGAGAGGTGGAAAAGGAATTTTCAGATAATATGATTTGCTCTCCCTGTGTCTGAGATAATGTGTTTGCGTCGATGGTTTCATTGTGACAATGAAGAAAAGAAGAGGAAGAGAAAACCCTCATCGCCACACCGCTGGGGTTATCGATGTCGCCCGCTGATCTTTTCCCAGCATCCCTTGCAGTCGAGTTAGGTGCCAGACACAATGGGCCACAAATGCCCCTTTGACTCTTTTAATATGCCTTATATTTCTCTGACCCGGCTGATAACTCAACCGCAAATTATTTTGATTTGTCTGCAAATTATTTCCTTAAAGCGTTAGCTTCCTGCTAATCTAGAGCTTTGAGAGCAGCATTAAGATGTAGAAATGGGGGCAGGTTTGTCCGCACTGTGCCGGTGATGATGCAAAACGGAGCCATTAAAAGGCACACTGTACTGAACAGCGGAAAGCGGGCCAGATTTTTGCCTGTGGTGTTCTGCCCTGAAGGCGGGTGAAACGAGCCACCTGGGCTACCCATGGAGCTGGCACGCTGAAGGGGCCTTTCGTTTTGTCCCCTCTGAGAGGATGCGTGATGCGGAGGCCCTGTTTGATGGCCACCCTACCGAAACCGATCTGAGAGGCTTATTTACACACCGTAGGGCCGGTTCCAGACCGAAGTGCAAAACGAGAGGAGCTGCCAAACTGAAGAAATGAAATCGATGGCAGCCGAAAGGTTTCTGATACGCTTCTGTGCTGCTGCCTCCTTCCCACAGAGACGTTTTCATTAGCGATGAGGCCAGGATGAATATTCTTACAAAATGAAGGCCACAATTAAACTTGTTTGTGAGTGTTTTCATAGCTCCTGGGTAGCTCACTCAGTAGCTTTGTAACTCAATTAAAGGCAAATAGCAGGACCCAACAGCCTGGACAAGGGGTCTGCAGCTGTGGTCCTGGAGAGCAAGAGTCTTGTTGTTCCTCCACACTTAATTGATCAATTAGAGCAGTTGTTCCATAGTTAACTCACCTCACCTGGTTTCTTTTGTGTGGCTGCTCACATTATTGTTGCCTTCATATTTATACATTACAAAAAACTGTGACGCAATAAACCAATAGAACAGCAGTTTAGATGTTTATCAGCCTCTTATTTATGAATGGTACAAGCCTGTTCTTTAATTTAAGTCTTCAACCATGTGTGTGCAGTAAATCGTTTTTGAGATACTGACACTTCCATAGGACTAATACAAAATAGGTGGAAAAGAGGGTTATGGCAAAAACCAAAACCAGCAGAGCCTGTGGACTTCCAGAACCACCCTTATATAGTGCTCTATAGTGCGTCAGAGATCTCCCATGCATGTCCATGACCCGTCCTATCACACATGCTCCTTTTAAGAGAAGCCACTCCTCTTTCTCCAAAATTCACCATTATCCCAGGTTATTAGGTGCAATTTTTTGCAGACAAGACTGTTTGTGCCACAAAACATCTCGAAGAACTCCATGACCCCATTAAAATCACAGAGGAGGGCTCAAGCGGGTCCATTCGCTGTAGCGGTTGCGGGACACACAACATTAGAGAGCAGACATTATCATATTTTTCCCCCATCAGCGTAATTTCGGCACGCCTCTGGAAATATCAGCCACCAAGGACAAGTAAAGTGAGAGACCACCGGCGGGATTTTTCTGAAAAATGATCGCAAGCTTCACCCCCATGCTGTCATTTATTTTTTAACACTTTTTTTAAACACATTTATCTGCAGGAGCTTAAAACTGATTCGTACTGTCCCTGGCACGAGGTAATGAATGTCAGGAAATTAAACCCTGGGGAAGCATTTGGTTGGCCAGCGCCAACGGGACACCAAGTAGATGACCTTTCCAGGGCTGATGTATGAATCCTACGTGCAGTCCAGTCAACCAAATACATTATGTGTAATATGTTTAATTTTTTTCTTGCCTTCCTCCCGGAATGAAAGCCTTACATGCCCTTTAAGTTTAATTATTTTTCCAGACAGAGGCTAAGCTAATGTTGCCTACCCTAGCTGCCAAAGCCTCCCAGCGCCTGCATGGTGACAGATATTCAATGACTTCTTTCTGAACTCCATCTGCGGGCTAAAAAAAAAGTCAAATGGAATAACAGCCGCTTTTTAGAAACATAAGAACGCAAAGAGCCGACTCCAGGTTTATGCTAACATGCTACCTATAGCTTTCAGTTGAGGATGTGCCTTCTTGCCAATTTCTAACATTATGAGAACATCATTAACATGTAGTAATCATTTTAATAGCAGTTATTTAGTAGCAGTTATATAATTGCAATTATCCAAAATATTTATAAATTATATTTTTAATGTTATGTTTGGAGTGCCACTACAAACACATCTTAACACTAATTAGTTTGTTTTATTTTGTTGTTCCTGAAGAAAACTTTCCAAACTATAATTTGAGCAAAAAAATAAATAAATTGTGTGTTAAACTCACAAATAAATAAGAAGCGTTCACAGAACCCAGGCTAAAGTTTTGATTTTGGAACCACTGGCCAGCACTAGTTTCAGCTGCCTTCCAGCTCCATGGCAAGGCAAACCCTGCTGAGAGACAGAGAACAGCAGCACAGCCCTGACCGTGCCCTGGTACAGCACACGCCCTGCTGAGAGACAGAGAACAGCAGCACAGCCCTAACCGTGCCCTGGTACAGCACACGCCCTGCTGAGAGACAGAGAACAGCAGCACAGCCCTAACCGTGCCCTGGTACAGCACACACCCTGCTGAGAGACAGAGAACAGCAGCACAGCCCTGACCGTGCCCTGGTACAGCGCACACGCCCTGCTGAGAGACAGAGAACAGCAGCACAGCCCTGACCGTGCCCTGGTACAGCACACGCCCTGCTGAGAGACAAAGAACAGCAGCACAGCCCTGACCGTGCCCTGGTACAGCACACACCCTGCTGAGAGACAGAGAACAGCAGCACAGCCCTGACCGTGCCCTGGTACAGCACACGCCCTGCTGAGAGACAGAGAACAGCAGCACAGCCCTGACCGTGCCCTGGTACAGCACACGCCCTGCTGAGAGACAGAGAACAGCAGCACAGCCCTAACCGTGCCCTGGTACAGCACACGCCCTGCTGAGAGACAGAGAACAGCAGCACAGCCCTGACCGTGCCATGGTACAGCACACGCCCTGCTGAGAGACAGAGAACAGCAGCACAGCCCTGACCGTGCCCTGGTACAGCACACGCCCTGCTGAGAGACAAAGAACAGCAGCACAGCCCTGACCGTGCCCTGGTACAGCACACGCCCTGCTGAGAGACAGAGAACAGCAGCACAGCCCTGACCGTGCCCTGGTACAGCACACGCCCTGCTGAGAGACAGAGAACAGCTGCACAGCCCTGACCGTGCCCTGGTACAGCACACGCCCTGCTGAGAGACAGAGAACAGCAGCACAGCCCTGACCGTGCCCTGGTACAGCACACACGCCCTGCTGAGAGACAGAGAACAGCAGCACAGCCCTGACCGTGCCCTGGTACAGCACACGCCCTGCTGAGAGACAGAGAACAGCAGCACAGCCCTGACTGTGCCCTGGTACAGCACACGCCCTGCTGAGAGACAGAGAACAGCTGCACAGCCCTGACCATGCCCTGGTATAGCGCACACGCCCTGCTGAGAGACAGAGAACAGCAGCACAGCCCTGACTGAGCCCTGGTATAGCACACGCCCTGCTGAGAGACAGAGAACAGCAGCACAGCCCTGACCGTGCCCTGGTACAGTGCACACGCCCTGCGCAGTTTCCTGGAACGAGGGGCCAGTTCTGCTGAGCGCAGGGAATACACAGGTTTCCTGATGAAACGGGTGGTGATGGCTGTACACTGTAGCTCACTCAGCCTTCACGTTAGCTGTCCCAGCTTTGAAGAATTCTGTACGGATGCCACCTCATCATCATTCTGTGGCAGTAGCATTTTGTAAATGCAAATCTCTCTGTGAAAAGTTATATAATATAGTTGCCATATTCAAAGCCACTTTAATTACATTGGACAAGTTTTGGTTACATGATGTTTCAAATGACACAATTTATTATTCATATTTTCTGTTCATACAAAAAATGTAGATGCAAGGTTTATTTTATGATGCTGATAATTTTGCATATGCAACTGCAGCATGTCACAACATATCATATATTTCTGAAAATACATTAGACATTGCCACTTCAGCTATGTAACAACACGTTGGCATGTTTTCCTTATTAATTATCTTAAAGCTTTCCATATCCCAAAGGGATGCATTTCTTCTCCCAAAAGAATATATCCGTCATTTTTATGAATACATCTTTTGACGTAATTTTGTGACAGTAACAGTGTGAGGGAACGACAGGAAGGCACTGGAGCCTGTGAGAAAAATCTACCCTCCCCTCCCAAACGTGGGGTTTTCCGTGACTTGATATGTCATTCTGCAATCTGACCAAAGCTGTGTGACATCTCATTATTCAGATGGGGGGGGGGGCAAGGTGATGCATTTTCAGATATCCACGCATGTGCCTGAGCATGTTAATCATGGTGAAGAAATCCGGGAGGCCATATCGCATTCGTGCGTGAATTCTGTAAGATCTGAGTTTGATGTGTCCCTAACGATAGTATTATTACTCTTATTATTTATTAATCTGGCCTATACTCTTATCCAGAGTGACTTCCAGGGCTGTGGTGGCAGGATACATATGTGCATATCAATCCATGCGTACCGATGGGAGGGAAGAGTAGAGTAAGAGTAAAAGGTGAAGCCAAGAGAGTGAGGGGACAACCTTACAAGGATTACTGGAAAAGCTTTTCCTATATGCACAGTTCACCCATTTCTACCCCAGAATTTTTATTTTTGGATCCAGTTTAGAATTTCAAATATTATCCAATTTCATAGCCGGCTTGGAAGGATGCCCTTTGGTGATAAAAGTCAGATTCACAACATTGGGAAGGAACTATTTTCAGTACGCTAAAGGTGGGTTTTTTCACGGGCGTTATTTGCATAACCACACCAGAGATCAGGTGAGACCTCAGTGGAGGTTACTGTTTTATGTCATTATGTCATTTAAAGCATTTCATCATCAACCTCCATGATAATTACAGTTGAAGTCTGTGGAAGAGGGAGGTTCGTCCGTTGATACTTCATATGCATACACTCCATATGAAACACCTCATATTCACACTCTCCTTCCCTCCCCCACGCTCTCCTTCTCTCCCGCTGTTCGTCTGTTTCTCTCCTGCGAGGCAGCTCACAGTGTCAGGCTGCAGTTTTCCTACGGCTGATGATATGCCGGTTTTTCCCCCCAGCCTCTGCTCTTAATTAGCCAATCGTGTGGCTAGCGTCGATGTCTCAGACGTATCTGGAAACTGAAAGGCACAGCTGAAGGCCCAACTGCATTTACCGCGCCTGGATATTTTGGCAGAATATGCACACAGGGGGGAAATTTTCTGCCTGGACTTATCTGAGCCAGGCACACTGGGCTGAACGTAGACTAGCGCGGAGTAACACAACGTACCGCAACCCGCAGGCCACTCAGGAGCGAGCGGTTTGGAGAAATCAGAGTCTCTCGGGACCGGGGCAGAGACCTCTGGGAGGGATGAGCAGTAAACACAAGCATTACGATGCCAGTATGAAAACAGACACGGACGGAAAATAATATTTCAAGCTGTTCCCGTGGAGATGGGCTTTGATCGTGAATTGTTGGAGAAAGAGTGACGGATGGAATAGAATACGTATTGATATCGAAGGCAGGTAGATCTGCCAGCCTCGGTAATTTGGGCGTGGTCCTCCGGGGGGGGGGTGGCTGCACCCTTCCCTCAGAGCATACGTCGGTCCACGTCTCTGGACGGTAACTGACTTTGAGCGATGCTCTGCGCTGAAATAGTCTCTAGGCTTGTGGATGAGCGGCCCTTCCTGAAAGAGCACGGCTGAAACATCGACGGGAAGGAGGAGGTGGTTAATCTGTCCGGCCCGGGAACGTCAGGAGAGGTGCTGCAGCTCCATCGAAAAACAGCCCCCCTCCCATCACAGCTGCACCCCCTCCGCTGATGGACGGGACGTCGGGTGACAGAGCACCGGAGACAGGTTCCGCTCCGCTGAGTGTGTCGGACACTAAAGGCGTCCCGGGGTGTTTAATATTCATCGGGACCGACGGATGACTGCGAATCGAATGGAGGGTGAAGAAGGAGTGATTGAGGGACTTGATGGGAGACAAATACGATTCAGTGAACTTCAAGTGAGGAGAAGAAAGGGAGCGTTCCATGGTTGGAGAAGCACGGTCTTTTGGGTTAAACCTTTAATCGGGGTCTTGCCACGGTCATTAAAGTCTGGGGTCATTAAAAGATCCTGCGGCAGTTTTTTGGACGTGTTAACACCTCCTGCTCAAATTTCCACAAAACTGGCCACCTAACCATCTCCTACATCTAATTGCCCTTACAATCCCTTCCATTCCCAAGCCACTTTGATCCCCCATGTCTTCCATTGACGTTGAGGTAAAATCAACGACCAATCCTAGCCATTTTCCCCTCTGTGTTTTAACTCTGCTGGTGCACCTAATCATTTCAGTCACTCGGATTCATCTCTAGCCTTGCTACATGCATCAGCACACATATCAGCTCGCCATGCCTTATTCACCACAGACACCACGGGTCAAATCCCTCCTCTGATCATGCATGTCGCAGTACACGGGGGGAGGAGGCTGAGGGTAAGACGTGACCTTTTTGGAGACTTAAACACCATGGGGGTGTATGCGCGTATGTGTGTGTGTGTATGTGAGCGTACACGTGTGTGTGGGGGGGGGGTTAGCTGACCTTTGCTGGGATTCACACGCCGTGAAGTTGTTTGATTGACTGGGCGGAAGGTGAAAATGTGTCATAAACTCCGCCATACTGGGGGAGAAGGCTGGGATTTGTGGGTGGGGGGAGGTACAGATGGCAAGTGACACACCTGCTGTTGCCATGGTTACCCCACCTCACACAGTAGGATGCACAGAAGTGATATTTTTTTTCTCATCTTGATGAAGACAAAATAATGTCAAAGTTCAGATGGTGTGCTTCTATGCAGTAAATCATTCAGTAATCTGGAATGCAGCTTTGCATATTCCTGCATTTCCTCTGCATTGCTTTATTGGTAAAGCACTTTCAACACTTGTATGAAAAGCTTTACTAAATAAAGTGGCTGCTGCCATGACCCACCTCCCACAGCTGAGCCGTGATGTCACAGAATAAATAATTTATTTTTAAGTTGATTCGACTAAGCAGGGGACAATCCCCCTGGAGTAATGCAGGGTTAAGGGCCTTGCTCAAGGGCCCAACAGCCGCGTGGATCTTATCGCGGCTACACCGGGGCTTGAACCACCAGCCTTCCTGGTCCCAGTCATGTACCTTAGCCACTAGGCTACAGGCTGCTAATAAAATGGAAAGCCCTCTTATGCGTTCCTGATGAATAATGGTGGCCCGGGGTGAGCCCAGGGGCTCGTGGGATTGAGGAGGGTGCCCCGGTCCCAGACCAAAGCGGACGGCGCGGCCTCTGATCAGAGCGCCCGCGGGCTGACCGGCGATTTTGGATGAACGCTCCGGAGCTCGGCGGACATCAGAAAGCGCCCCTCCGGCCGGGGGCCGAGCGAGGAGCCGAGGCGTGGGATCAGAGGCGGGCCGGAGACGCGGCCGCCGTCCGTCTCTGTCGGCCGCGGGCCCCCGCGCGCCGTCCTTCATCGGGAAACGAGACGGTAACGCATCGGCGGGAGAGGGGGGCGCACTCAGGGAGGCAGCGGAGCGGCGTGTTGTGAAGCGCGGAGCGCGGTGTCAGATCAGACGCCAGCTTCGCCCTGCCGATACCACAAACACCGCCCAATGTAAACACGTCAGCCAGGCGCCCGCGTCTCTTCATTGGTCGCCCGGCTACATTTTGAATCGACTACGAGGTTCCTCTCCCGGCGTAAAAAAAGCTTTAAACGGTCTTGCTCAGGAATATCTTAGCGGATTAGTTATCCTCTAATCGACACCATGACTGTTCACAAGGTGCTGGCGATCTGTCAGTTCCATTAATAGCTGAAATTACAATGGGAGGCTGAGCCTTCACCGACAGAGCTCCAGTCTTCCGGAATAATCTGCCTCTGCATGCTCAGGCTTCACTCACTCTGTGTTAGAGTGCAGGCTCAAACTACAGGCTTCACTCACTCTGTGTCAGAGTGCAGGTTCAAACTAGGCTTCACTCACTCTGTTAGAGAGCAGGCTCAAACTACAGGCTTCACTCTCTCTGTGTTAGAGTGCAGGCTCAAACTACAGGCTTCACTCTGTGTTAGAGTGCAGGCTCAAACTACAGGCTTCACTCACTCTGTTTTAGAGTACAGGCTCAAACTACAGGCTTCACTCACTCTGTTTTAGAGTGCAGGCTCAAATTTCACCTTTTCACTCAATCCCATACTTTCACACCAAGAACAATAACTATAACAAGGTGAGGGTCCATGTGAGGATAACTTTCTGCAAATAGTCTCTCTGCCATTTTGAACGTGACGGCCTGTAAATCAGGTCGGATTGTGATTAGATGTCAGTGTTTTACAGTTCATGCAGCTGGAAAAAAATTGCTCTGAAAGCGATCCCAACGATATCGTTCTTCACTGTCCTTGTCGTTATAGTCGTGGTGTGAACTCCACCATCCACTTCAGTTTTTTAAAAACAGTATATTTATAGTTATCGTTCTTGGTGTGGATGGGCCTTCAAATACCCTGGGGACCAGAGTTGAGTATCCTTGGGCTCCTTTGACTGAGACAAACTCCAGCAGAAACATCTGATCAGCAGCGAGGAAAGGCAAAGCCCTGCTTAATGTGAAAGATGCACAGTCATTAGGAAACAAACATTGAAATAATGATGCAGTGTGTGTGGCAGAGCGCTGCTTGAGGTGGCATCTGTGCCGATGACCTAGCTCAACGGCAGCGGAATGTATCTTCCAGCGCAATCCCACAATGCCCTGCTCCGTGTCCCACAGCCAGGTGTGACACGAGGTCAAACACAACATCTCTTGCCCGGGATTCTTCATTAACTAACTCTGAGAACACGCTAATTGCTGACAGCTACGACGGTAATGCCGCACGCGGGAATTCACAGTCCAGTTGTTTATGACTAGGTGCACTTACCCACACAGAATAGCTCTAAGTCACTTAACTCAAGGTTGTAGTTCCGACCACTAATAGAGATGTCCATGCTGTTGTTGTTGGGGTTTTTTTTTCCAGGCCAGGCTAACAACTTGCATTTTGGGTAAACTGCCTGAAACTCCAGCATCCCTGTGCCTCCAGTTGAATTCAGCAGTTTAACAGTAGCCTATCTTAATCTAAGTGTAATCTTTACATTCTCAGTTCAATTAGACCAATTACAACCTGAAGACAAGATTAGTTCTCAGGCTTTTCCTTCATGCAATGTCAGTATTTATATTGGTTTATGGACTGGAGTGGCAGGAAGCAAATAAATTGATGTTTTAAAATGCACAATTCCCCATACAGAAATGATGGGAAAGACTCTAAGCACCCTTAAACTGAGAGCCATTTTCCAAAGGAGTTTACCTCCAACATATCCACAAACACTTCCTCCCTGGCCCGGGTTCAATCTGATTTCATGCAATCCAATAAAGCTCCAATCTAACGCTGTTGGGTTCGGCAATTGCTGAAATTGACCAAAATTGCTGGGGTGAGGAACTGGGCGAGAAAAGTAAAAAAAAATAAAAAGAATCATTTAAATCTGTCAGTGGATTCCTGCTGGAGTCTGGACTGTAGCCGACAGCCTGTCAGCCGTACAGTGCTGTCATCCGCTTCCATCTGTGTGGACTGTCATTCCTCCAAGTCAGCATCGCCAGGCTTTTCCGGAGCAAAAAAAAATAAACTCCAGCACCCAAGAGAGATTCCATTTGTACTGCAGGTGTTCCAATTACTCAACATACACTTAGCCGCGCGCCTTAACGCTAAACATTCCATCTCAGCGCATTGTTCGGAGTCAGGAGCGCCCCCCGATTGGCGGTTTTGGCGGTGAATATTCATGAGGCGGCGCAGCCAAAGGCGGAACATCTGCGGCTGGCGTGGGGCACTTCCTGTCTCTTTGTGGAGGCCGAGAGGGAGCGGGGCTGACAGCTCCCCGCTCTGACAGCCTCTGGGTTTACTCGCGCCGCCTCCGACTGACAGCTCCATTTTCACAGGTTTGACCAAAAAAAATCGATCCGCCAAACGATGACAAAATGTTACATTTGCTCTCCTAAACCTAGATACAACACCTGCGAATGCAATTCTCTCCCTCTGTGGCCCTGTGTGTGTGTGTGTGTGTGTGTTTGTGCGCGTGAGCGTGTGTGTGCGTTTGTGTTTGTGCATAAGCATCAGGACTCCCACTGAAAAGTCAGTCTGGATACAGACCTACAGCAGCACATTACAGCAGGCATTACGTTAAAGCAAGTGTTATTTTGCCCCGGATTTAATCAACGTTTGCCCTTATCTGTGATATTAAAATTGCAACGTCCAGGCTCCAGGGCCCAGCCTGTGCTAGTGACAAGCACCTTTACCGTATTAAGCCACAAACTGATAAAGAGATCAAATAAACAGCACAAAGGCTACATGAACTGGAAATGCGCCGTGTAATCATTCTATCCGATCTCTTAAACGTTCTCCTATACACAACATTAACATCCATCTCACTGATTAATGAACGTATGGGGTATAGTGTATTATGAAATCTCAGAGAAGGCTTTTCCATAATGGAATCATAACCGCACACTGATGCATTAAGCCGAAGACGGTAATGCAGTGATTTACATGCTGCTGTGAAATTCATTTAAAGTACTATTACTCTAATACAATAGCAGTGCACAATAAAATATGCCACTGTTATTAATGAGTAATACTTCTGAGATCAGCATGTATTTGAACGAAAGACAATATAACTTGCATGATGCATTAAGAGAACTTGTGTTTCATCAAAGCTACAGGACTATAAACTGCAGACCAATACCCTTACTGAGTGGCAATTATAAAACAGACTGCCAAGCACTATTAACCCATTGAAGAGTAGGTTTTAGGAATGGTTTTTCAAAATTCTAAATCAGTGTGCTAGAACTCCATTGCTTTAAGATACTAGTAGTGCTTATTACTCCACAATACAATATTCAGTTCACAACATTATAGTCACATATTTGTGTTATTCACAAGCTAATAATAAGCCCTCTTGGTGCAGTATCAATATTGACACTATAATTTCACAAACCTGAGCTGCACTCAGTCAAATTAAATATGCAGTGAAATTAAAGTAAATTACTGGCAGCACAACTAAAACATGTATCTGGAGTCTTCTTAATATATGTTGAATGCTACTGCCTAGTTATACGATATTCTAAATTCCTACAGTAACAAATTAATAACAGCACAGAGATATCCCTTGGATATGACAATAATTGTTATTATGATGATTACTACTAATATTGGAATATTACCTTCACTGTGCCTCACCACAGAGCAGCAGTTATTCCAAATTATCATTAATATAATCATCATAGTATTATTATTTACAAATTTTTTTCAAATAAAAAATTATGGTTATTATTCGGTGAAGTACACAAAAATGTGTAACACTGAGTGCGAAACGTTGAAATACGAAAGTCTACATGACATCACAAGCGATCCTCACATGCAGGGCAGCGAGGGCAGGCAGCCGGAGTATCTCTGAACAGGATTTATGTGCCATGCTGCATGACGCTGAGAGAAGCAGGAGAAAGGAATGGTTTGGGGGTGAAAGGGGGAGGACAGAAAGAGAGAAAGAGAGAGAGAGAGACCCAGTACTAAATGATTCATGTAGCAGTGATCTGTAACAAATGACCCCCACTGCACCAGAATGGGGACAGATATGAAATTCAGCCTCGCACTTTAAGGGTAAATGTCACTGCCGTCTGAGTGATGCTGCTAAGAACAATCTCCAGCTCTGGCTGCGGACCTGAGCTCACCCTCCAAGAGACCGGACCCGACCGATCTCCTGAACCGCCCCACCCCCACCTCCACCTTCCCCTCAAACCCACCCTTCCCTCTGCCTGGCCTCTCTGTGCTCCCCTACTCAAAAAGGGCTCTATGGCAGAGAGCGAGATCTCTCGTCCTGCAGGGCTGCAGTGATCTGCAGGATTCTGTGGCTTCTTTTCAATCGGCAGTGAGTTTAATGCTTGGAGTGTGGACTCCTTTTAGCCAAAGACGACTTATTAAAATAAGCACTTAAGTGCTGAAACCCAGAAAAAGGCACTCATGACTACAAAGGCTGTTTCTAATATGCTGTGTGTGTGTGTGTTTAGATGGGTGTGTGTGTGGGTGTACAGGTGCGTGCCTGCAAGTGTGTGTGTGCGCGTGATTGTGTGTGCATACGTGTATGTGCTTGTGTATGTGTGTGTGTACGTGTGTGAATGTACAGGTGTCTGCCTGCATGTGTGTGTGCATACGCGCGTTTGCTTGTGTGTGTGTGTACAGGTGCGTGCCTGCATGGGTGTGCTTGTGTGTGCGTATGTGTGTGTACGTGCATGAGTACGTGCGTGTGTGTACAGGTGTGTGCCTGCACGTGTGTGTGCATACGAGCCTGCGCTTGTGTATGTGCGTGTGTGTGTGAACAGTTGCTTGCCTGCATGTGTGTGTACAGTTGCGTGCCTGCATGTGTGTGCTTGCGTGTGTACAGTTGCGTGCCTGCATGTGTGTGCTTGCGTGTGTACGTGCGTGTGCATGCGTGTGTGTATGTGCATGAGTACGTGCGTGTGTGTACAGGTGCGTGCCTGCATGTGTGTGCTTGTGTGTGTACGTGCGTGTGTGTGTGTGTGTGTGTATGTGCATGAGTACGTGCATGTGCGTACAAGTGCGTGCCTGCATGTGTGTGTACAGGTGCGTGCCTGCATGTGTGTGCGTGTGCTTGTGTATGCATACGTGCGTGCGCATGAGTGTGTGCGCGTGCTTGTGTGTGTACGTGTTTTTACATGCGCATGCCTGCATGTGTATGTGCGTGTGATTACATGCGCGTGCCTGCGTGTGTGCGCGTGATTGTGTGTGCATATGTGCGTGTGTGTGTCTGTGCCGGTCTGTCCCTCGCGATGTTCCCTGGCTGCGGCCCCGTCCCCCCCGCCTGTACCTGCCGCCCCTCCGGGCCGGGGCCTCCTCACCCCGGTGCACGAGCACAGGGAACAGATGGAGGGCGGCATAAATGTTAAATGGCGGTTGTGAGACAAAGCGGCGCGATGTTTACAGAGGACAGGCCCGCGCGACCTTTCCCGCCCAGCGTCCGCGGCTGACGTCTGCTACGCTAGCGCAGCCCCGCTCTGCAGCCCTGTCTGCTCTCTGGAGCCCCGCGCTGGAGCCCCTCTCTGGAGCCCCGCGCTGGAGCCCCGCGCTGGAGCCCCCACTCTGGAGCCCCACTCTGGAGCCCCCACTCTGGAGCCCCGCGCTGGAGCCCCCACTCTGGAGCCCCGCGCTGGAGCCCCGCGCTGGAGCCCCCACTCTGGAGCCCCACTCTGGAGCCCCCACTCTGGAGCCCCGCGCTGGAGCCCCCACTCTGGAGCCCCACTCTGGAGCCCCGCGCTGGAGCCCCGCGCTGGAGCCCCCACTCTGGAGCCCCGCGCTGGAGCCCCCACTCTGGAGCCCCGCGCTGGAGCCCCCACTCTGGAGCCCCGCGCTGGAGCCCCCACTCTGGAGCCCCTCTCTGGAGCCCCGCGCTGGAGCCCCCGCACGGCTGATGAAAAGCTCTGCGGATGCAGCCGGTAATGGATGGCTGCAGGGAAGCCGCTCCACGTGTGTAGATTGATGACAGCGTTAAGCAAAGTTAAAGAGCTGCCACCTTGTAGGAGCAGGCTTGGGGGATTTTCCACATTTATTTTTGAAATATACTCCCTCGGCCCTGTCCTTAAATATGGCGAAGAAAATGCACATTGATCTGTTAGGGTGGACCCGGTTATACCGTGCGTGCTCTGGTGGAGAGGGAGATACGCTCTGATTTACCGACGGCCCCTGAGACAGGCTGTTCAGTTGATACCGCTCCTATCGCGTGTACTTTTCAGGACACTCCAAACAGTCCTGTTCGCTTGATTAGCAGTTATTAAGGAACTCTCAGGAATCAAGTCTGTTCATTAGAATAATTATAATAAATTATTCATAAACGACTGGCAGAAACATTTCTTTCAGAGGTCCAAGTAATAACCTCTTCACTCTAATAAACAGCAATGAACTAGTAGCAGTTTGTTGTTACATGGTAATTTATGTTTTTGTTTTACATCTCAGCAAACAATTAGAAGCCAAGAAACCGTGTGGGGTGAGTTAACTATGTAATAAACGGCTTTACTTGTTCAGTCAAGAGCTAAGTAAGAAAGGAAACCGAGTTGACCCTGTGAACCTCCAGGACCAGACCTCAGTACACGAGGGTCTCGACCCCTCTTTGACCAGGGCAACTCACAGTGAGATTACCCGCAGCATGTGCATTCGATCTTCATCAACCGGTTAACGCTTCCTTAAATCATCGGATCCCAGTGGCGAGTGTCTGTGGTCTTTCATTTGTGTGCTAGCTGGTGAGCCTGTTTCCATGAGAATGTTCCAGAAGTGCCCCTGAAAGACACAGACAGATCTTTCATTTAAAGACATCGCAGCGTGCCTCAGTGTAGCAGCGTGCGTGTACATCATCGTGTTTGTGGATTTCTCCTGTGTGCACTTAATTTAGCCGTTTTCTCCGTCTTTATAAAAGCACCCGCTAATGA
Source organism: Conger conger (assembly GCF_963514075.1). Lineage (NCBI taxonomy): Eukaryota > Metazoa > Chordata > Actinopteri > Anguilliformes > Congridae > Conger > Conger conger. The sequence goes on from NC_083775.1 coordinate 22,988,390, forward strand.
AATGTAACCTCCCTTTCTCTGTGCAAACGCGTACGCCTTGTGCTTCGCAAGCATCGGCTGCACCAAAAATACATTTTTTAAATGATTATTAAAAAAATACATTACATTAAAAGTCAATATGACAATGTTCCTTCTCCCAATATTGCTATCCATTAAGAGGAATTAGTCCCCCTCCGAGTGAACTTCTGATTATTTTCTGCAATATCGCTGACACACAGGCAAACGGCGCCCTGAGCGAATCATCTGATTCAGCAACAGTGTTATTAACTTCCCCAGCACTCCCGTTAAAGCTAGTCCCTCCCAGTTCCAATAATACGCCATTTTACACACCCACACACGCACAGCCCCTCCACACGTGCAGCAAGCACTCTCTTTAAAGAAAATCCCTTCTAATTCCAGCGAAATAACAGATTAACACAAACACACGTACCCACACACGATTAATAAAAAGTCTCCTCCATTTCCAGTAATATACCGTCTTTTTCCCATATACACACAAGCACACATGGACGGATGCACACACACAAATGCGCAGGCAGAGGTGGGAAAGGGGTCAGAACGTAAAAGTCCTCCAGATGCTTCTTCCACCCATAAACTCAGCCAGCAGATTGCGCTAATTAGTTCTACCTCCCGGCACGCTAACGCTAAAAATCATGCTAATTAGCGAATCCAGGTTACTAGAACAAAATACCGGGGAGGACTTCCACTCTCGGAGTCCGGGTTTTCCACCTGCACATCAGCCTGCACTCGGGGCTGTGTTAGGATGACGTCCGCGCCATCTTAATTCAGCCAGCGTGCTCCCAGCCGCAGTTGGACAGGATTTGTACGAGCGCTACGGCGTGTTTGTATTCTCATTGTACTCCCCTCTCCTGTTAGCGGAACGCTTCGCGAGGACGGCGAAGGAGGGAGCATGAGTAATTGGCCGCCCGCTAGTAAAGTTAAGACTTTTCTTCCGAAACAGCAAGAGCAGCAATTTCACGCCCCAGAAATGAGGCCGTGAGTTAACTGCTCGCCCACAAACGAGCGCATTCCTCACCGGCCGGACGCCATATCCCACCTCTGAGAAAACGCCGGAAAAGTCCGCACTTCTGTTTTTTTTTTTATAGAAAAACTGCACATCTGCAAAATCGCATAATTGACTAAACAGAGGTCTCAATGGAGGGACGCTCACGACCAATAAGCCAAATGACTCACCTTGTTGTTGTTTTTTTTCTTCCAGATTCATGCGTGTCAGCGTTTACGAGCTCTGTCCCAAACCACCGCAGTGTGTAGAGTGGAGAGGTACAAGTAGCTGTGCCAATTAATGGATTATTTACTGCTGTGCCGGACTATCATTGGTTTAAACCATGCCACATAAAACACACAGCTGTCACGGTGATGACACACTGCTTTTTCTCAGCACAGGTCGACTTCAGGCATGCTTATGAGCGTGCATACAACAAATATTACAATATATATCAGTCACAGCCACTGTCAAGCATGATATTGACTGTATCTACACAGGCACACGTACAGCATGCTAAAGAGCAGGTGTGTTTGTGTATGTCACAATTTGATGCATATCATTTATGATTTATCCATATGGAATTAAAAGCATCTAACATAAACTGATGCAGACGCTTAGAACGTATTTTCATTACATGTGTCCTTGGAATGTTTTCAGCTTCACATTTCAACATATTACCTTTTTGTGAGCGGGAGCGCTGCTTGGAATAGGTTTGTCAGATAAGATTTGGGCCAATGATGAGCTCCCCCCACCCCTCCTCTCCATCTCCCTCTCTTCTGCTGCAGCAGAGCAGAGCAGAGCATGCAAGCCTTGGGCAAACAGCGGCTGCTGTGTTTACATAGGACAGGCTGTGCTATGTCTGCCTCATCCTATTCTGCAAGTTATGTATCCTATCTCTATCTATCTATCTTATTCTCCATTCCTGCTTGAGCTGTTTGCATGTCTTAAGTTCGACAGACTGACAGACGGACAGATATATAGATAGACAGATATATAGATAGACAAGTGTAAAAATACATATAGCACAGCACACACTGTAGCATACAGTACTAACAATAGGGGCAGACCCCATCACCAGGGTTGTAGTTGATGGTAAATAAGGGACGGGTTAAATCTGCACCTGGAATCCAGGAATAATTCATAGATTTCTCTTCTCCCAGGTGATGAGCTGAACAATTAGTGCTACTGATTGGCCAGATCTCTTCACACCTGACTCCCAGGCAAAGGGAGGGTGGAAGAACGGCAGTTCTCAGGTAAAGGGAGGGTGGAAGAACAGCAGTTCTCAGGTAAAGGGAGGGTGGAAGAACAGCAGTTCTCAGGTAAAGGGAGGGTGGAAGAACAGCAGTTCTCAGGTAAAGGGAGGGTGGAAGAACAGCAGTCCTCAGGTAAAGGGAGGGTGGAAGAACAGCAGTTCTCAGGTAAAGGGAGGGTGGAAGAACAGCAGTTCTCAGTCCTGCAGTAGTCTTCTCCAGAGTGTAGCACAGTAACGGACAGACTGCTCATTTCTCATTCTCTGTCCTGATTGGGTATCATAGCATGAGGGCCTTCTTCTGTTCATTAGGGCTTCATCAGCTTCAGTGCCAGACTGCACCACTTTACACTCGCCACATCCCCCCCCCCCCAAGACGGCTTCTGGGATGAAACTGCTGTGTCACTACACCGGTCACTACAGACCACTCCCCACCAAATAACCCAAACCCCATGAGACTGCAGTGTTGGTGAACTTAAGGGTCACTACAGACCACTCCCCACCAAATAACCCAAACCCCCATGAGACTGCAGTGTTGGTGAACATAAGGGTCACTGCAGACCCCCTCCCCACCAAAGAACCCCAAACCCCATTATACCCTCCAGTGTTGGTGAGCGGGAGCATGTTAATAATGCAACGTTCTCTTATCGGACTTCTATTTCAGACCACTCCCCACCAAATAACCCAAACCCCCATGAGACTGCAGTGTTGGTGAACCTAAGGGTCATTACAGACCACTCCCCACCAAATAACCCAAACCCCCATGAGACTGCAGTGTTGGTGAACTTAAGGGTCACTACAGACCACTCCCCACCAAATAACCCAAACCCCCATGGGACTGCAGTGTTGGTGAACCTAAGGGTCATTACAGACCACTCCCCACCAAATAACCCAAACCCCCATGAGACTGCAGTGTTGGTGAACATAAGGGTCACTGCAGACCCCCTCCCCACCAAAGAACCCCAAACCCCATTATACCCTCCAGTGTTGGTGAGCGGGAGCATGTTAATAATGCAACGTTCTCTTATCGGACTTCTATTTCAGGCCGCGCGGAATCACACCAAATTGGCATGAAGTAGCAGCGGGGAGAGAGATTTACACGGAGTCTTCTGCGGGAGCTTATCTCTCTGGATGTGCTGCTGAGCAGACAGCAGAAACAGAAGCCATAAAAAAACTGTCTGAAGTGATATTTGTTAACATGGCTTTAATTTAATTCCCCAGACGTCTTTCAGTGGCTATTTTAATCACGCTCGAGAGGGGGCCCTGTTGGATTTGAATAGATGCGTGATGGGCCGCAGTAAGTCTGGCAGTCTCTATAACAGCTCATCTCTAACACAAAGCCCCAGGCATGTAATAGCTCAGTGGCCCTTATTTTCCTTTTGAAAATAATTTCACTTTCCAAATCGATCCAAGAGAAAACTTTACAACTGCTGTGTATGTTTCCCGCGCAGGTCACAAATACATCATCCATCATCGACTATATCTTTTGTGTTTTTTAATATGAATGCAGATATTGTAGCATACACGTAGGTCTGTGTGGGGGAGACAGGGAGATGTGTCACCCCGATATTTTCATATGAATTTGACGTCACCCTCAATTAGTCCAATGGCATTTGAGTTATGAGTCATTCCTCTCCTCCAAAGTTGAATTGAAACCTTGAAACCTATGCCTATATATCGCTGGCTGCTCTTACTAAGACACAAACTACACAAAGCCTCCCTGGTTATGCCTGACTTGAAAAAAGATTTAAACAATGAAAAAGAACACCTTTTTTCATTTATAAAAAAAACCCTCAAATCCTTCTTTTCTGACACACTGCTTGGAAATACACAAAAAAAGAGAAATGGAATATGCCATATTCAAACACTGGGGTGAATTGGGTATGTCTCAAATTCCCAGATATGCTATCTATCTCTCTCTCTCTTATTTCCCTCTCTTTGTGCCGCAGCCGGATCAGAAAAGAAGCAAAGCGCTGTGACGCTCTGGAAGCACTGAGGCTTGTTGAGCTACTTGGAGCAGATTTCTGCCATGAAAAGGCATTAAACCAGCAGCGTGCGACGCCCTGCGCATCAAATACAGGACGAGCCTGATCCACAGGCCTCCACAGCACCACACGTCTCCCTGAGCCCATTATGTCCTCATCTGACTGTGACCCTGGGCTCTGTTTGAGACGCATACAAGGTCCTCACAGAGATACTGTGTGCTCACTCACACACACACACCACACACACACGCGCATGCGTACACATGCATACTCACACACGCATGCATGCACACGCAGACACACTTAGCCACACACGCATACACACACACGCATGCATGCACACGCACACACACACACACACACACATGCATGCATACACATGCGCACACACATGCGCGCGCACGCTCACACGCGCACACACTTAGCCACACACGCATACACACACACGCACACACTCTTAGCCACACACACATACACACACACTCACGCACACACTCTTAGCCACACACGCATACACACACTCACGCACACACTCTTAGCCACACACGCATACACACACACACGCACACACGCATACACACACACACACACACACACACACACACACTTAGCCACACAGGCATACACACACACGCATACACACACACACACACATACACACACGCATACACACACGCATACACACACACACACACGCATACACACACACACACACACACGTATAAACACACACACACACACACGCATACACACACACACACACGCATACACACACACACACACACACACACACACTTAGCCACACACGCATACACACACAGGCATGTGCGCACTCGTGTGGAAGTGCACGCATGCGCACACATACATAAACAAACAGAACAAATGCATACACAGCCACATGTGCAGGTAGAATCAGACAAGACATGCATCCTCACTGACACACAATGTCATAGTAAAGATATAGCATAGCAAATATTTGGTGCCAGAAAGGGTGGTTTCTGTATCTCAGAAACTGCTGTTCTCCTGGGATTTTCATGCATAACAGTCTCTAGAGCTTGCAGAGAATGGTGTGAAAAACAAAAAGCATCCAGTGAGCAGCATTTCTGCGGGCAAAACTGCCTTGTTAATGAGAGAGATCAGAGGAGAAGGGCCAGACTGGTCAAAGCTGACAGGAAGGTGACAGTAACGCAAATAAACACACATTACAACAGTGCTATGCAGAAGAGCATTTCAATAAAGAGGTTTTTATTTTTTTTTTAAACTTTTACAAAAAATAACAACAATATTTCAGGTTGATTTCTGTCAGCAAAACAGGGTGGAATAGTTTGAAATTCCTTAAGCGTAGACCACAGAGATCAGGAAAGTTTTTTTTTACGTAGAGCTGTCAATTTGCGGGACAGCTTGCCAGTTCATGTACTTGAAGCGGAGAACAAAAATCGAAAATTCCCTCTGAAAATGCTTGTCTGGATCGCATTTGAGCTTGTGATAATTTTCTGCAGTGTGGTTCACCTTCCATTCACGCTACTGTGTTCGCAAGCAGTAGAATCGCAAAATCAGAAATCCTGAAAAACACTGCAGCCAAGGAGACATGGATTTCCAATCTGGCAACCAGCCACAGAACCTCATCCAGCATCACTAAGCTTTGATATCCTAATGCCCAGTTCCTCAAATCACGGTCCTAGAGGGCCGAGAACTGCTGGTGTTCACCCTCTCTTTACATGGGAGTCAGGTGTAAAGACAGAGTGGCCAATCAGTAGCATTCATTCTTCAGTTAATTACCTGTGAGGAAAGGATCTCTGTCCTAATGGTCTCTGTTCAATGTATGTAAACGCTTTTTAGCTTTTTTCATTTATTCATTTATTTAGATCAGTCAACAAATCACTATGAATGTCCTTCTTTGTAAATGTAAACACTACATTAATCTGCACCGAAGCAAAGTACCTCTCAAAAAGGACAGTATGAGCCCAGGCATGATCCAAGTAGAGATTTCTCAAATCAAATACGCTCTGTTTGCCAATTGAAACATATAACGAGTAAGCAGAAAAGGTTTTAGGCCTATTTGTTTTTAAAGGAACCCGAGAAGGCAAATCATAGTGACATTTTATTTGTCCTAAGCCTGTGGTTCCATTGTGAATTAAACAATGTTTCACATTCTGTGCTCAAACTGTGTTGTTTCAGTCGTGACCTCAACCTCTGGGGTTTTTTATTTCATTTATTTGAGCATGAAATATGATTTATAAAGGATTTATAAATGTATAAGTGTGTGTACAAGGTTTTGCAAAAAGGTTCACAACATGACAGCCACACAGACACACACACACACACACACACACACACACACACACACACCTGCATTAAGCATCAAGTTTGGGGAATACAGCCTATCAACCCAATTCATTATTAATGGTGTAACATAAGTTATCAGAAATTAGCTGGCCCAGTTTTTAAATAAATCCACGTATAGAATGCATTACAATACCTAGAGTCCTGGGAGTCTTGTAAATATTTCAGTATGCCTTACTTTTTGGCTCCAGGCACATTTTTTGCGTAGTGGCTTTAAAAAAAAAAAAAAAACACAATTTAATAGAGATACCATTTCATTCAAAACCATGAAAAGGCACAATGAGACACTGTACTATGAGCTTAAACCCTTGGGCCGTTAAATGTCAGACTTAAACAAGATATGCAGAGAGGAATGAAAGGAACGGGTGTTCATTTACCATCACACCCTGGTGAACTAAGCACTGATACTCTACAGTGAGAGGAGACTCAGTACTGACACTACAGTGAGAGACTCAGTACTGACACTCTACAGTGAGAGACTCAGCACTGACACTCTACAGTGAGAGACTCAGCACTGACACTCTACAGTGAGAGACTGAGCACTGACACTCTACAGTGAGAGGAGACTCAACACTGACACTACAGTGAGAGACTCAGTACTGACACTTTACAGTGAGAGGAGACTCAACACTGACACTACAGTGAGAGATTCAGCACTGACACTCTACAGTGAGAGACTGAGCACTGACACTCTACAGTGAGAGGAGACTCAACACTGACACTACAGTGAGAGATTCAGCACTGACACTCTACAGTGAGAGACTCAGCACTGACACTCTACAGTGAGAGGAGACTCAACACTGACACTACAGTGAGAGATTCAGCACTGACACTCTACAGTGAGAGACTCAGCACTGACACTCTACAGTGAGAGGAGACTCAACACTGACACTACAGTAAGAGATTCAGCACTGACACTCTACACTGAGAGACTCAGTACTGACACTCTACAGTGAGAGGAGACTCAACACTGACACTACAGTAAGAGACTCAGTACTGACACTCTACAGTGAGAGGAGACTCAACACTGACACTACAGTGAGAGACTCAGCACTGACACTCTAGTGAGAAACTCAGCACTGACACTCTACAGTGACAGGACAGACTCAGCACTGACACCCTAGTGAGAGGAGAGATTCAGCACTGACACTCTACAGTGAAAGACTCGGCACTGACACTACAGTGGGCATAGAGAGGAGGCATTTCTCTCAACTCCCGCTCTCCTCTCCAGATAACAGGATCAATACCGTTTATATCCACACATGCTGCCACCCTTCCCTGTGTCAAGAGATCCCATTTCTCAGAGTTACAATAAAGGGGGACAACTGTCTGCCAGCCAAACAGGATTAAGTCCGTTTTTTTCCCAGCTGTCTCGTGCCGTCCAGTTTCACCCAAACAAGCACCCATCATCTGTGCTTTCTGTTTGGAGGCATTACACACAGCGCAGCATGAGCTCAGCACTACAAACAGGCTCCATGGTTCATTTCAGCTTGCTTTGTATGCAACTTTTATACTATGCATATATTACACCGTGCATAATATGCATTATTAAACACTAAATTATTGTATTTTCTGAGCAGATACCCAGGCTCAGAATGATTTTAAACCGGCTTACATTTGTTTTCACTCATTAAATGCGCTCATACAGTTGGATATTTACAGAATAAATTCAGGTTAAGGCCTGGATTCCATCAACAGCCATCCATAACTCAAGTTTAATCCGTGAAACTCAACAGCTGAGCTCCGCTTGGGGGTTTGAGCCTGCAGGCTCCCGGTGTGTTGTTTTTCACTGCAGATTAAGCAGGAGCCCTGTACCTACCTGAATACAGGGGGGCAGAGGCAACATAACCACATCCACATAGGCAGGGAGACTTGCTGCTGGGCAGAACATCCTTTTGGAGGAGCAGAACCGCATACACTGGGAGACACTTCCTTTGGGAGGAGCAGAACCCCATACGCTGGGAGACACTTCCTTTG